>NC_056728.1:1553240742-1553453242 GCF_019279795.1 Protopterus annectens
AGTGGCAAGAAAACACATTTAAATGAAAGCTAAGGAAAGGGAACATAAAATGCTGTACTGTCATAGAGAATCCTAAGATCTGAAATATCAATGAATGACTTGTGATGTGCACCATACATTTTGACTGGAAAACACCTGTAAGAGACATGTTAGAAAGTAATTATATACGTTGCAGTTTCTTACTTCACAATCCTCACAAGATCATATGTCTACCTCTGAAATGGTATGGCAAACATGGCCATGCCATCAGTACACTTGAAAATAATGCATACAGATAACAGTGTAAAAGCATGTGATTCACATTATTCTTAACTACATTTCAGCATATGCAGCATGTAGGTGACAAAATGGAACCCCACCTTCTGAGATTCAGTAGTCCTCTGTACAGATATCCTGAAGAAAATGCTTTGTCTCACTGTTTCAAACATATAGAACTCTCCTCAACATCAGTATTCCTAACTTCAGGGTTGCCTTTTTATATGGTATAGATTATTAATGGATTGCAGCTGTGAATGATTACTGTTTGGGAGGAGAAAACCACAACAGCATTGCAAGCTGCCTTGATTCCACTGGGTGTGTCAACTAGATCTAGAAAGTGTCGCAGGAGAGACCACAGGCCTTTATCATCAACATCACACAGAGGCTGCAAACCATGCCATGATGTATGTGGATAGATTAAAATCCATGCCACTGTAATCTGTCTGTTATAGGATGAGGTCACATCTGCCTGGCCTCCAGATCACAGTTTGACCATGCCTGGTGGGATTACTGCATATCCAAAAGTATCATATAGCTGATGACATCAGCAGAGTCTGTTGAGGCCAGAATAAGTGTCCCACATGCTGGTGTAAAATGCTCTGGCTAATGTCAAGCAACAGCACACACACACACACACACACACACACACACACACACACACACACACACACACACACACACACACACAGTTAACTGCAGTGAGAATAGAATTCCAATCTAAGTACACAGACTAGAGAAGATATAGTACTTTATACAAGCACCACAGCTCAATTTCAACTTGCAGTGTGTCAGACACCACTTTATACACAATGACATCAGCAAAGTCTAGTGAGGAGAATATGGTAATACCAGTGTTCCACTTGCTGGTATAAAAGGCCCTCTATAATGTCAAGTAAGAACACAAACACACACTTAACTGCAGTGAGAACAAAACCCCTACATATCTAAGTACACGGACTACAGAACACAGTACTTTACGCAAGTACCACAGCTGAAGCCTAACTCTGAGTGTGTCAGACAACACTTTATAGATGATGACATCAGCAGTGTCTGTTAAAGACAGGACAGGATAAGGAATGCTGGTGTAAAATGTTGTTGCTGGTGGCAATGGCAAGTTACAGCTCACACACACACACACACACACACACACACACACACACACACACACACACACACACACACACACACACACACACACACACACACAGACACACACACACACACGCACACACACACATACACACACACAGTTGATTTTAGTGAGAATAGAACACTTATCTATCTAAGTGCACAGACTACAGAATACAGCAAACACAAGTGCCACAGCACAAGTCTGATTTATACAGGAGTGAAGGTGAACTTATAGTAGGTGACATCAGCAAGCCATCTGGGAGACACCGATTGGGAGGGCTGCAGGAAATGGATCTGTAGGCTTGTGCAAGTTTCAAAATACTGTGTTAACACAAGCACCATGACACAAGTCTGACCTATACAAGAGTGCAGCTGAACTTATTGTAGATGGCATCAGCAGGGCATGTGAGGAACAATGGCATGGGATGCCTGCATAGGCACATAGCTTCATAGCATCATATGATGTTACTAGCCTAATAGCACTGGGCTGTTTAGAAGCTTATCTGTGTAAGGACACAAGTACACTTATTGAGCATAGTTGAATGTTTGAGTGTAGCAGAATGAGGTTGTAAGCACCACCAACTGTCCATGTCCATGAGGGAGCACACGTTATACACTACACTTTGTACTGTGGTTAATATATGTGTGAAAAAAAGTACTGAGACCCAAGAGCTGTAGTGCTTGTTGGGGGGGCAGCATGCATGTACTGTAAATATATGATGTATAGTTAGATTGGACCTTTAGTTAGCAATGCTTCCACATGTAGTTTTATGACATACAAAGGAAAAGGACAATAAACACCAATAATAAAGCATCATATATAGAGTTTCATAGTGCAGTGAGCAGTGGCTTATGCAATGGTTGACAAAGTGTGCATGCATGTGATATACACCTGTTTGCATGTAGCTAAGCAGTGCACAGATGTGAGCTGCATTGCTAACATCTGACAGTTAGTATTGAGTATTTCAAATATACCTGCTGGTTATCAGCACTGCATTTGTGTGATGGTAAGCACACCACAACAGTGGTAAGCAATTTAATTTCAGGGTAATTGCATATACAGGCACTTGTGCATGTGTTCCTGGCAAAAGTGAAGGCCATGATGGTCCAGAATTCAGGAATACATTTACAGGGACTATAGTACACAGTATACCCACAGTCATACATTTGATCATAAATGTGATAACACATAGATTACTAAATCAGCAAAAGTAACAGTGCATGAAATATGCTATATTCAAATCCAGGACTATGTGCATAGCAGCTCTACACTTACACCTGTTTCCACAAGAAGGCTGAGAAAATAGTTGTCTATATTGCACTTCATTGCTGTAAACCACAGTGTTACAGCAGCAAAACAAAGATTGCACACTCTGTACTAGAACACAGTACCATCTGTTCTCCAAGATAGGCTTTTGTGATGGCCAAGAGCATTACTTGAATGTATCCAGTTTCTATTTTTGGCTCTTTGCTTCCTACATGGTCCAATTTTCCTGTTTCTGCAATGCCACACTTCGCACAAAGCAGATAAGCACAGTCAAACCTGACATTTATTTGTTCTCCAGCAACACTGTTTGCACTACACAGTGCATTGCACAAACATTGGAATTAAAAACAAGAAAAAAAGAAAAAAAGAAAAAGGGAGACATACATAAAATGAGGAAAAGCAATGTATGACATACGCCGTATAAAATGATAGTACAAATTAGATATTTCTACATAGTTTGAGGTTTGAACTCACACCAATGTAGCTTCAGAAAAAAAGATTGATACCTTATTCCTCTAGGTGAGTTACTGTTATGGCACATACAAGGGTGTGCTGCTGTATTGGGCGGACAAAGAACAGTCACAGTTATGGCATAAACAAGCATAGCCCGTTTTTTTTTTTGGGGGGGGGGAACAAAGATAAGTTACTGTTATGGCACAAACAAGGATGTGATGCTCTTGTTACTCTCCTTGTTCTGCATCCTGCCAGTTGATTGATCTTTGGTAGGGTTGTGAAATCAGAAACTGCAATGTGTATCATTACTTTATAACTTCTCTCTTTAATTCTTTTCCAGTATAAATATATGGTACTAAACTGAGGGCATACAGTGAATCATCAGTACTTTGTGAGGTATGACTATGTGAAGCTTTGATGCCTAAGGCCTACAGCTTACTAATGGACAGATATAAGTAAAATAAGTCTCTGCTGTCACATGTTAAGGTACTTTATGTACAAATTTACCACTATTTACTTGATTAGCAT
Organism: Protopterus annectens; assembly: GCF_019279795.1. NCBI lineage: Eukaryota > Metazoa > Chordata > Ceratodontiformes > Protopteridae > Protopterus > Protopterus annectens. Next base: position 1,553,244,380 of record NC_056728.1, read on the forward strand.
ACCAAGCTAAGAAATACAAGGATATGCCATAATATTATTAAAGAATATACTCTAAGTTCAGGACATACCTTGCAAATGCAGCAGTTGACACAGTGTTAGTTCAGGGCTGACTCTGATGCAGCAATGCACAGCCAATAAACTAACAAAAAGATACTCAACCAGAGAAAAAGAAGTTAAATGCTTTCTCTCTTGTTATTCAGAGCTTGTTCAGAACAAATAACATGATGCAACCACCCCTTATATATAACCATCATCATGACATCACTTCTGGTTTCAAAAACAGTCATTGCAAATATAAAATCTCACTTCTTAACATAAAAAACATTATACAAATTGTATTCATTATACTTAATACAATGTCTACAAATTACTAAACAATATAGGTCTCTAAAAATTTTCATATCTTAATAACGTCTGACAGATATTTTTTGTTCAGACCTGGGGCAATATCAGTCCTCAAAAATATCTGCCATTTTAATTCTAACATTTCTAAATAATTATTAATGGATCCTACAAACTTAGTCTTATCTACTACCTCCACCATAAAAAATAAAAACTTCCTAAAATCCTTACATTGTGATACATGTTTAGCTAATCTGTTGGTATAATCTTTCTTTTTAATAGCCAAAAGATGGTGTCTTACTCTTTCTGTTAACCCTCAAATAGTTTTCCCAATATAAAAATGATTACAGTTAGAACAGACAGCTAAATATATAAGTCCATCATTTTGACAGTTAAATCTACCTTTAGAAAATAACAAAAAATCTAAGCATTTAAAATAATAAATGTGAGTTGCCATCATGAATCTAGATTGTGAATATCTCTGATGGGGAAACTACCTAAAATTGTTGTTTTTATTTTTGCCTGTATTTTTAATAGTTGCAGCCTAACTTTGAAGAAGCTTTTTCAAATTCCTGGTCTTTTTGTAAATAAACATAGGTTTTACTCCCAAAATATTATTTAAATCTTGATCTTGATTTCCCATAATTATATTGTAATTATCATCTATCACCTTCTTAATCTGTAACCTATCAATTCTCATAGGAAGGGGGAAAGAACACTTTAAAACCTCTGCCTGTGGAAGCCATTGACTCTGTTCATTGGTGTTGGGAGAAAACCTTCCTTAATAATAGGTGGAAACTTAACATATCTATGTGCACCCACATAAATAGAAATATTAATTAACTTATCTAAAGGATACCCTTGCTCCAAAAAGAGTTGCTTTAATTGATTAACTTCTTCCCAGAAAATATTATCATCACTAGTCATTCTGCTAATCCTAATGGCTTTCCCTGTAAAGAAATTCAACTTCATAAATTTCGGATGAAAAAAGTTGTAGTGCAAGTAATTATTAGTAAAAGTTTCTTTTCAATAGATGGTACTAGTACATTTCTTTCCAATAACATCCATTTCAATCTCAACATCCAAAAAGTACACTTTAACCCTATACTACCTTCTGTAAATTTTAACCAAGGTACAGTGTTATTAATCTGGGAAATAAATTCACACAACTCATTACTATTACTAGCTCATATAAAGAACAGGTCATCAATGTACCTTTTATAAAATCTTATATACTTAAAATAAGATGCCTTTTTCAAGAATTAATGTTCCTACCAACATATAACTAAATTAGCAAAAACTGGCGCTACATGAGCTCCCATTGTTATCCCTCCAATTTGCTGATAAATCCCATCACCAAGCATAAAAAAGTGTTACTTAACACCTGTTCCATTAATTGACGGATGAAATGTCTTGCCTTAAATGACTCCCAAACTTACTTAAATATAATCTCATAAACACAAGCCCTTTGGCTTGTTCAGTAGATGTATATAATAAAGAAACATCAATGGTACACAGAAGCATTTCATCTCCTATAAAACTATATTTTTAAGATCATCCAAAAAAATCCACTACTGGACTACTGGGTTCAAAATCTCATCCAAGTACAGAGAAATCTTAGCTGTTTTATTAAAGGTAACAAATACAATAGGTCTAAATGAAGGATGGATGACACGCTTATGTATTTTAGGTATTCCAAATAAAAATCCTAATTGTGGCTGATCAACCATAAGGAATTCAAATAAATCCACTGTAATATATTGTTGATGTAACAAATCAAGTAACACTAAGTTAACTTCTTGATAGCTTTTCCTAACAAAATCTTTAGAAACTGTTTTATACTTAGACAGATCAGCTAACATTAAAGTCATTGCCTCATTGTAATCAGAGGACTCCATAATTACCATCCACTGTCCCTTGTCAGCTTTCATGTATCTAAGATGGGAATAACTCTTCAATTGTTTCAACCCATGAGCTTGTACCGGGGCAAATTATAACATTTCTTCATTTTGTAATTATTGTTATTATTCCTATTCTTGTGCTTCTGCTTGTGCCTACCCTCTCTTCTCATCCCTCCAAACAAATCATATAGTTCACTTTCACAAACTGAAGAAAAAACGTTTAATGTGTTAGTCAAAGGAGGATTTACATTACTGGTTTTCTTGAAAGTATTATTTGTTCATCAGCTATACAATGAAAAATGTTGTTGTGTCTTTCGGCTTATCCCGGTTAGGGGTCACCACAGTGGAACTCCGGTCCGCTAATGCTTGGCAGTGCATTTTTATGTGCCGAGTTACCAGCCCTGACGCACAACCTTCAATGAAGGCATGCCCATTCATGCATGCCGCCACACAGAAGATGGTCTAGCTGAGAATCGAACGGGACAACGTTTTGCTGTGAGGCGACAATGCTACTGCAGCACCACTACCACGGGTATACCATGAAAAATGTATTTTAGATTTAATTTCCTGACAAATAATTTAAAATCCAAAATAGTATTAGTGACATTAGCCTTAAATGCTGGTAAAAAGGTAAAACCTTTCCTTAAAACATTTAACTCAACGTCAGAAAAAACTTTTTTACTTAGATTAAATACATGTGAGTCTACCATCAACAACCTTTGTTTTTTTCCTTTCTTTTTCTTTGTTACTGTTCACCCTTTTTGATTGGGTGGGGGACTGCTCAACCCTGTAGCCTGTGAGGAAAAAGGGGAAGCCTCCTCACTACAATTATTAGACTCACTGCTTATAATATTTCTGACAGTGGAACCATTAGAAGGACCTGGTATCCCCGAACCACTTGCTTCAGGAAAATAGTCCAATCTGTTAAGATGATTTACACCATTGTTATAGTTTTTAAAACTCTTGTTCTTTTTCAGAATTATTCACAAGAAGTTTTCTCTTTTTAATTAGAAAGGCCTGCCCTTGTTGATAGGCTGAATTATCCCTGATTAACTTTTTATTTTACTCGAAAACAACACTTTCAACATGCCTTTGAACTTTACCATCCATATTATAAAATAAATATTGAAACATGAAAAGACGATGTCTATTAACCATGGCATCACGTTTTCTAATGTCCTCTTTAAGCACCTTTATCTTTTCATCATTCCAATTAACAAACTATTTTAACACTTTTATACCAGTCTTATTATATAAACCCCTTATTTTTACAAATATGTCATCATTGTATTTTACACCATTTGGGAACACATACACCCTTAAACCTAAGGGCACAATTCCCAATTCCAAGCATCTATTTAAATAGTGGTTTTCAAGTACTGAAGATTTATATTTCAAAACCTTTTTTCTCTAATGCAAAAAAGTCAGTCTTAAAGTCTGGCATGTCTGTTTTATTACTCAACATGTACCTAGGAAGTCGAGTAATGTTGTTCATATCTGTAAATGGATTCTTATTATCCATCTCTAAAAATCCATAATTGGCCAATTATCACAAATACTTCATCTCAGACTACAGTCCCATCATCCGAAGACAAACCATATGACCTTTTTCTAGCTACCTGAAGGGTTCTGAAATTCCCTTGAACTTGATACAGGATAGTCTGTGCTTTGTTGATGATGTCCTTTAGGTTACATGTTAACACGGTAAGATCTTCTGGCGTAGGATGAATGTTCAAATCAGAGCAACTTAAGCCTTTGGATGCCATAGAAACACATTCAAAGACCACAAACCTGAAGACTGCAAATCTACAAACTATACACAGTGAACTGCAGAAAACTAGAGGCAAATTAAAAAATTCAGGCACAACATTCCTAAATGTTCACAGTTCCATTCAAAAATCAGGGCACAATGCTCCCAAATGTCTCTAAAAAAATCACAGCTCCAAGTCTAAGTGTCCACTACCATCACCCCACTAAAACAAAGAAAAGCACTAAGTGGCAAACACTAAAAATACACTGAAAAACTAACAAAAGAACACTCGACCAGAGCAAATGAAGTTAAGCGCTTTCATTCTTTTTATTTAGAACATCTGCAGAACAAATAACATAATACACCCACCCCCTTATATATATCACCATCATAATGACATCACTTCTGGTTTCAAAAAACAATCATTACAAATATAAAATCTCACTCAACATAAAAAAGTATAAAAATTGTATTCATTATACTTATACAATGTCTAAAAATTACTGAGCAATATATGTCTCTAAAAACAAAAGGCATTTACAAAGGTATGGTACTAAACTGAGGGCATACAGTGATCATCAATACTTTTGAGAGGTATGACTGTGTGAATCTTTGATGCCTAAGGCATACAACTTACTAATGGACACATATAAGTAAAATAAGTCTCTGCTGTCACATGTTAAGGTACTTTATGTACAAATCCACAACTATTTACTTGATTACTGTACCAAGTTAGGAAATACAAGGATATGCCATAATATTATTAAAGAATACACTCTAGATTCAGGACTTACCTTGCAAATGCAGCAGTTGACACAGTGTTAATTCAAGGCTGACTCTGGCTGATGCAAGCAGTACATAGCCAATACATGGTGAGGTAAAGGTTGTCCGAGTTTTCTGGCATCAATTTTACTATACATATGTAGGTGGAAGAAAGGTATCAGGTACCTAGGTCGTCAGTGAATATGCTATGCATTGTCTCTGAGTCAAAGCAAGAGCATACTGAGCATGCCTACATCTGCCTCTAGCTAAAGGAGCTTGTGGTTACCCCTCTGAATCCTCCTCTGGCTGTGGGTATGGTGATCTAGGCATTGGTGGGGAGATGTGTGTCCCTTCCCCTTGTTGATCCTGCTGCACATGTTTCCACAGGGTCAGATTATTTAGCATAGCACATACTGTAAAGATTTGTGTACATGTGCATGGAATATACTGCAGAGCTCCACCAGATGTATCTAGGTACTGGAACCATGACTTCAGCACCTAAACACATACTCTATGATGTTTCTGGTTTGAGTGTGTGCCTCATTATGGTGCTCTTGCATGGTTGTGTGTGTACTTCTGATGGGTGTCATCAGCCACAGTTCCAGTGCATAGCCAGCACCCCCTAGTAAATGGCCATGTGGGATGTCCCCTCTAGCAAACATCTGGTACAGCTGTGATGTGTGCCAGATATAGGAGTCATGATAACTGCCAGGATTGCCAGCACACACATTCAAGATAATTTCCTGTGCATTACACAAGACTTGGCAGTTGATGGAGTTGTTTCCCTTACAGTTAATGTAGATTCTACCCTGCTCACCAGGTGCTGCCATAATGTGTACATGAGTGCAATCTATGGCACCCAGTACTTTATGGTAGTGATCTACAGAGCAGAACTGTTGCATATTGCTGGCCGTCTCCTCAGAACTACAGGGAAGACATATGTGCTCACTGGCATGTATGAACATAGCAGCCAGGAACTGGTGGAGGATCCTGGATGCTGATGCCTGTGACACACCCGTCATGTCTCCACCTGGTCTTTGACAGGTACCTGTAGCTAAGATTCTAAGGGTTGCACATACCTCAGTTTCCACTGGGATGGGTTCCCCTCAATTGGCTCTGGCTCTATCTTGTGGGCGGCAGAGGTCACATAGTTCTTGTAGTGTGTCCCTGTCTACCCTGTAGTGCTCTACAATCTCCAGGTCATGTAGCATCTAAAATGTTACCCGGGGTCGAAAAACCCTTCTTCTCAGCCTAGGGCTATTAGCAACAGCAGCAGTATCATTGGCTTCAGCTTGTAGCACATACAGATGGATTAAAGCAGCAGCCCCTAGCACTGTATTCCTGTAGATTTTCTGTGTCTCTACTCCAATAGTATAGAAGTATGCAGGAAAAAACAGTAAGGAGTTTACATGGATGCTTTATATCTTGTTGAATAACTCTACCATGTTGGATTGGTTCAGTAACATGCAATTCACTTGCTTATGCTGTAATTAACATCTATTAAACACACCTGCTACTTGCTCATTAGTGCGCTATGCACACCTCCATGCAACCTTGTGCACCTCCGTGTAAATAAGGTAAGCACAAGCAAAACTGGTATTACTTTCCTGTATTCCCATGACATCATGCAAACATGGAACATAAATAGTGAGGGAAAGGTTGCACACCCTATACTAGAATCAAGAACCATCGATACTCCAGCCCTACACATACACATGCTGCTACAGGAACAGTTACATGGCAATTACAGGGAAGCCTGCCATTCATTCCTCCATTTGCTTTGATTGCACTATGCACCATATTGTGCAAACAATGACCAAAATAATAAAAAAAATACTTTAAAGCGGACAGAAATGACAGATTTTTGTCAACAAATGAAGATGAGGTTGCATCTTAATAAAACAGAACTTGTGAATTGTGCAACGCCTATGTGAATTTTCACCCTTCACAGACCTACATGTGAACCTCTGTAAGTCTAACCTGACTTACTCCCCTGATACCATCTTTCACTGTTGCCGTCTATTAAAAACAAACACTGAGGGAGTGCCTACATGATGTGAACATTCCTACACAGTTCCACTTTATTGGGATTCAGCAATTCTAATGAGTTCAGACCTCATTTTCATCGTCTCCATGCTGACAGCCCTGACTCTACACAGTTTGCAACCATGTAGCAGGTAAACTGAAGGAGAGCCAAATGTTGAACACACACGGGAGGGTATTACTTTGCCATATATCTGCACAGAGGAGTACTGTTTTTGAGAAATTATACCTGAATTTTATCAGCTACATGCTGCAAATGCTTAAATGCCACTATGAATAGTCTTTTTCATATGGTTTACACTTTTAACTGTCTGCATTAGTTACAAGTGTATTCTTCATTTGGGGTGGGGGAGTGAAGCTGCATTTATGCCATGGCACTTAAAAAGGACATGTTGCTATTGTTACTTTTCTTTTGTTGCACTCACCCTGTGTAGAACTGGAATTATGTGTCTGCTGTCACATGTTAAGGCCAGTTCTGTACAAATCTAACAACTTTTGCTTGCTCTTCTGTCTGCATAGACTCCTTTCTGTGGCTGTGTTTGAAAATTTTTCGAATGCACAGGGAACACCAGAGATTAGTCTACATTGTTGCTTTAGAACGTGTTGAATCACTCCATCATGTGGGTTTGCTTGATTAAGATACAATTCAGCTACTTATGGTGTAATTAGCATGCCACAGTATTTACCTTGCTTGTGCGTGAGTGTGCACCACTACACAGAGTTTACTGAATCTAAAACTATTTACACCCATGTGTGCATCTCACCACGATGCACACATGGTGAAAAAAGACTTTTCAGGCTTTATTAAACCCCCAGAATCAAAAAACAATAAAAAACACATAAACATATATTTTATGCAGGGCACAAGCCCCTTTACACCCCCAGAACCTCTGGTAGCTATATATACCAACTCTGAGCTCACACAGGAAGGAGGAAATAATAAATTCTTCATTCTCACTGTACAGTGATCTTGCACACACAGAAACCGGCATAAAGAGAATTCATCCTAAAGGTCTTATCCCTAAAAGCAATGTAAAAGCAATGGTCAGTATTTCAAATGTGAATGACAATGCACTGCAGCTGTAAGTATATGTAAGGATGAGCAGGAGATTTAAGAGCAGCGTAGATGGAATTATAATTACAGTAATATTAAATTATCCTGAGAAGGATGACTGGTTCACAGCATACATTATAGTTTCAATTCAAAATGACTGCTAGGCATATTTTTTTGCCTGAATTTTGCAGAATGTACAGATTTTTGGTTCATCTTTTTTATCTGCTCTTTGTAAAAGTTGTGATTTTCTGGCAGATCATTCAACACTGCATTCACTAAATAATGATGGATATTTGAAATTCAGAATTCACATCTTTCAAAAAAATGCATGCCAATGCAAAAAAAACATTATTCTAATAACTTTCTTAGTTTGTACAATATTTTTTTAAATCTGGCCCTGTTTTTGGACTGTTGCCCTACTGCTTTTAGTTTTACCCCTAATTTTTGCATTAAGAGGTTGAGAGATATTATGCTAGGTGTTTAAATAAAGAATAGTATTTATTTATTTATTTGCATTTGTTAACTGAGTAGTGTCCGACTGGGTTGAAAAAAAAATAACTTTTTCAGCGGAGACCCGGAGAGAAAAGCTCCACAACCAAAAATTTCATTATTAAAGTACAAGCAGTAAACTTAGTTTAAGTAGTACATTGCTAACAATATGTAAATGAGCTTAAACATTTTACAGCAACATGTAACAACAGAAATACAATATAAACATGCATGTTTCAGGCATACAGAAAAACTTTTTTTTACAATATATATGAGGTACCCAAGTCATGTAGCTTTTCAAGGTGAGTCACTTCTGAAAGATCATAATTGGTCATGTAGCTTTACAAGTTAGGTCATTTGAAGGAACAAAGATTATTAAAGGAAAGCCATATAGTGGGATAGCCCTGTGTGGGATGAGCACTATTTGGGCTATCATGTGTGAGATAAGTGGGAAAAAACAGGAAGAATATTAGTTGGGAGCAATACAGGGGCATAGCCAATTATAATTTAAATAGTCTTTCAGGGTAGTTTTAAATGTGGACAGGTTGGGGGTTTTAGTTATCTGTTGAGGAAGGGTGTTCCAATCTTGAGCTATTTTATGGGAGTAGGGGAAGTCTCCGTGATAGTTGTGAGACTGGGTAACTTTTAGCATTAGTTTGTTGGATGACCTGAGGAGTCTACAGTTTGGGTTTGTCTTGACTAGGTTTGATAGAGATAGGCAGTCAGTAGGGTTAAATATGATTTTATGGGCAAGTGAAAGTTGTTTTAGTAATAATAGGTTGGGAAGTTCTAGCCAGTTGAGCTGTCGGAGATCAGTGCAGTGGTGTGTTTTGTAGTGTTGGTTGGTGACAAACTCAGCCATTCTGTTATAGCAGGAGTCTAGTTTATTTAGGTCAGTTTTTGATAGGTTAGTAAAGACCTCAGAGCAGTATATGAGGGTGGATAGCAAGTGGGATATTGCAGTGGCCAGTCTAGCTTGTTGTGCAAGGTAAGTTTTAACCCTGTACAAAGCACCTAGTTTAGAGTGTATTTTTTGATGGTCAGATAGATGTGTTTATAAAATTTTAGTGAGTCATCTATGGTTACCCCCTAGCAGCTTGGTCTGATTGGTGGGTTCAATATCTGTACCGTTGTTTGATAGTATGGAGAGGGTTGGGTACTGGGTTTGGAAGATTTATTAGAGAAAGTTATGAGCTTGGTGTTATTTGGATTTAGGATAAGCTGGTGGCTGGTGAGGTACTTTTCAAAGTCTTGAAATGATGATTGCATTTTGTGTTGGAGTTCTTGTGGGAGTGGGCTGAGCAGATAAGGGAGGAGACATCTGCATATTGGATGATGGTGATATGTTTAGTGGCAGTATATAGGTTGTTGGAGGGGCCCAAGTATGGAGCCTTGTGGTATGCCTCTGGTGACTGGTAATAGTGGGGAGAGGCTGTTTGCCCATTTAGTGGCCTGTTGTCGGTCAGATAGATAACTGTGAAATCATGTTAGGGGTGTGATATTGAGATTGTAAGTGGCAAGTTTGTTGAAGAGCAGCTGATGGGACACTGCGTCCAAAGCTTTTGCCATATCTAAGAAAATGGCTGAGACTAGTTGTCCTTCATTTTTGAGGTGGCTGAGGTCTCTGTAAAGGTTATGAGTGCTGAGTTAGTACTGTGTTTAGGCCTGAAGCCATGCTGGGTGCTGGAGAGTAGGTTGTTGGTAGTGAGGTGATTCATGAGTTGCTGGTGGATACATTTCTCTAGAATTTTGGCAAGGGGTGATAGAATGGAGATGGGATGGTTAGTTATGTCTCTAGATGTGCCATCCTTATGAAGTGGTATGATATGAGAGATTTTCCATAATTTGGGAATGTACTGTTCTGAGATAGAGCAGTTTATTAGTAATGGTATGGGGTAAGCGATGGATGGAGCAGCTAGCTTTAGGTATTCATTTGGAAGTTGGTTGGCAGCTAAGCAGCAGTGTTTTAATTTACATAGGAGTTTTTTATGTAGGAAGTTGGAATGGGAATAAAGGAGAAGGAGTTTGCATCAGTAGAGGTAGGGGAGGGGACAGTGAATGGTGGGATTGTTTTGTTGTCTGGGAGAGAAGTGATAGAGTTGATGAAGTGGGCATTGAATTGTGAGGCTAAGGGCACAGAGGAGTTAGTAGTGAGGGGGGCAGGGGTAGGGGTTTTACCAGGGTTAAGGAGGTGGTTGATATTCTGCCAGAATGTTTGTGGATTGTGCTGATATTTTTGTTGGCAGGCGAGGAATAGGTTATTTTATTCTTGATGTTTTCTTAGCATGGTTTCTAAGTTGTTTGTTAAGGCTGAGATCATTGTTAATTTTGGTCATATGATATAGTGACCATGCCTTATCTCTTTGTTTCATTAGTTGTTTTGTTTCTTTAGAAAGCCATGGTAGCGCTTTGTTTTTTTGGTGAATTTTTCTGAGGCGAGCAAGATTATTTAATATTTCAATGAATTTGTTATTGAAGTATTCTTCAGCTAGGTCTAGTTGCAGGTTTTTAATGGGGACCAATTGCAATTTTGTAGTAGTAAATTGAAGGTGTCAGTGGAGAAATATTTTTGCTACTGGTGTATTTGTATGAGATGCTGGTTTGGATATGTGTTTTCTTCCTAACTAGAAATGTAGGGGCATGGCCACTTAACATGACTGGTAGACAGTCTGACTGGTACCTGTGGTTTGGTTTGGTTAAAATCCAGTCTTAAAGTGATTTTGTGTTGGAGTGCTTGTTGATGTGGGTGGGGTAATTAATAATTTGGGTGAAATTGTATACGTTTATAAATGTGGTAGGGGAGTCGGAGGAGCAGGAGAACAAAGTCTAGGTTGAAATCACCTAAAATGATGGTTTCTTGGGATAGAGAAAAAGATGACCAGGATAGGAGGGATTCTATGTTGTATAGGTTGTTGCCTGGTGGTAGGTAGATGGCTATGATGTTAATGGATTTGTGAGGATTAATTTGGAGGCAAATGATAAAGACTTCAGCATGAGAGATGTCTGGTGGGGAACAGTTTAGTTTTACTACATTAAGTGATTCTTTAAACATAACTGCTACACACCCACCACATTTGTTTATCCTAACGTGTCTTATAATATTGTAACCATCTGTAGTAATTTCAAAGTCTTTGATGTGGGGCTTTAACCAGGTTTCAGTTATGGCTGCAATGTCTGGGGAGTAGGAGGCAATGGTGGCATGGAATTCAGGTAATTTGTTTGCAAGGCTTCTGAGATTAAAGCATCTAATGAGAAGGTCAGAGTTACTGGTAATAGGTAAAGATGTATAGGTAGTGGTGTCTGTGAGATTATGGGTGGATGTGGAGGAACAGGAGCTTGGGGGAAATGGGTAGGTTACATTGGAGGTACAGATGGGCCCAGTATTGGGATGGATATCTGACTGGTGTTTTATCTTTGTTAGAGAGTACAAAATAAGGTGCTTCTGTTTGGTTATAAGTTGGTTATACCTGTAGAAGGACAACTTAGTGTTGCTGTGTTGTATATATCTTGAAGGCAGGACATTAGTATTAAATCTAGGGTAAGTCCTGGTGATGATATAATGATAAGGTTTGCATGGAAGGTGTGGTGAGGTACATGTGAGTGTTAGGGATGGGTGCTTGGAGAGTTTGAATTGTGGGGTTAGTGTTGGTAGCATAGTAAGCAAGAAGGAGGAGGATGCCCGATAAAAGAGTCTTGTAGAGCAAGTAGTTTTGGCCTTTCATTCTGATTGGAGAGTGGGTGCAGAATCAGGAAGTGAGGTATAGGAAAGTAGAGTGTAGTATGGTATCGTGACAGGTTGATTCTAGATGGGGTTAGTGGGGAGGGTGTTCTGTATAAGAGTTAAAGTTAGAGGTGTGTGGTTAGCTGAGGCAGGAGGGATGTGTATTGGAGAATTGTACAGGGGGTGTGGTTAGCATAGGTATAAAGAAAATGAGATAGGGGTGGGTGGGAATGGGGGTAGGGTAAGGGAGTGGAGCGGGCTGGCCTCAGGTAGGAGTGAATCAGACAAAAAACAATCACTCAATCCACAGACTGGTTGTAGGTATGCCTGTTTGGAGAAAAGGTACCTTGCCTTTCTGTGTTTGTTTTTTTTTTTAATATATGCAGGACCTTACAGAACAAAAGTAATATCTTTATTGCCCACAATGTGCTGTTTAACCAATTCAGAAACCTTTTCCTGTGCATTTGTACTTATGTTAACTTTAGTATGTTTAGCTTAGCAGAGAGTCAGGAATAACAACTAAAAGTGTATGTGACTGTATATTAAGGAGTTTTGTAATTAAAGATTACAATAAATTGTAGCTTGTGAATGGGGGAAGGCAGCTGCCATCCCTGGCCTACAGTTAAGAAAGTACACTATGCACTTAATACAGTGATAAGTCCAAAATATTGTGGTATTCAGGTGCACCTCCAATGCTTTTTTAGTCCTTTTTCTTTCAGGATGATTGTTTCCTTTTATTCTTTAGTGGCCAGGTTCATGAAGTTGCTAAATCAGGTAAAAACTGCTGTGAACCAGTAGAAGGGAATGGCTGAGCAACCCATTCATAGGGGCTGTGGAAATCTAAAAATGAGAATGAAGAGTAAGACACAGCTGCAGTTAGTAGCATCACTGAAGAAGATCGAGGGAAGCACAGAAGAGACAGAATACCATAGCTGAGAAATGCAAGCATGAAATATGAAACGAAAACATTACTATCAGGGCAGAGTGCAATTCTAACATTTAGTAGAAGTGTAAAACATACTAATGAATAAATGTAGCACAAATAGACCAGAGCAATACTAATATGTGATAAACTGCCCACATATGCTATACTAACATTAGTGTGAGCACATGGTATATAGAATATAGCATGCAGGTCTAAGAAGACACTACAGGAGTCCCCAGCCACATATTTGCTAAACAGAAGAAGAAGAGAAACACCCCCAATAGTTCACTAGACAGTGTACTATGTGTTAATACAGTTTAAATGCCTTGCAAGCCTAGAAATCTTAGCCCTCCAAACATAGGCTTAAAAACACATTGCTTGAATTATAAATAGCAAACTATTTTCAATGAACCAGACTTAAAGTGGCTTTTCATAAGATCACAGCAATAAATAAGCAAAATACAGACAGTTTCCTGCAAGACTCCACTAAAGTTGCATTGATTTTACAGAAACAGATACAAAATACATGTTAGAGCAACAGAGACATAGTACAGCACAAACAGATTGCTTAGGGCCGCACCACTAGATATTATGTGGGAATGCCAAGCAAAAAAACTATTAGGCTGTAAAACAAAACATCATAGTACAACATATTAAACAATTGTCTCAAACTGCACTTTCTGTTATAGGAGAAACAACAGAAACAGGACTCTAGAAATACTTGAAATATTATAATAACATTACAACTGTTGTCCAGAAAGAATAAGCACTTACTTCAAGGTATTATGAAGGTCAGAGAGGTATGGACAGCTGCTTTGGGAATCCAAAATAGCACCACAGAATTAAATCACCTTTGCTGAGACCATATTGGGGGGGGGGGGCTGGAGGTTTAAATCACCTTTGCTGAGATTTAAAGTGAGATTTAATTATCAAGCTTAGTCTCATTTGCAAATCTAGTTAGCTGCAAGTTTTTTTTTATCTGTTTGATATAGAGATTGACTTAGAATCTGGATCTTAGCTCCAGAGGATCTGAATTCTAGAGTTTAGCAACATGGATTGAGTGTAGTTTGTTTCTGTGCTGATTGTATATATCTATGGATAGCTGTCTGGTAAAGATGTTAGGACTGTAATTTTTTTTCTGATGGGTCATAATACTGGATTATATAAAGGATAGGTGGACCTTTGTGTGGTTTACAGAGAATATGCTGTTTTTAGCTATGTCGGAGTTAGTGTGAAGTTTATCTCCAAACACTGGAATTTTTAAGTGTTGATAGCTTTACACAGGTCAAGAATAATAGAACTGGTTAGATGGTGATTGCTTTTATGTTTGTTAATGAAATATAGGAATATGGCTAAAGCAATGCCAGTACTGTGCCATGGTCAAACACTTGTGTTGGTGATAACAGGTTGTCTGTTGCAATGTGCTGTAGAATTTATTGATGCACTCATTTCCAGTACTTTAGAAAGTAATAATGCTATGCTAGTTGGTGTGAAGTTAGATATGTCAGTTTGCTTTCCACCTTTAAAAAGGGCATTAATTAGAATTGTTTCCAGAGATTGAGTACTTGTTCTGAAATTAATCTTCTGAAAAACAGTGACAGGACAAGATATAGAGCCTGCAACTATTTGAATGTATTCTGCTACAAAGTGATGTGGTGTTTGAAAGGTAAGTTTTAGTTTCTGATTTTTTTAAATCTTGAATAAAAAAGTAATAGAAAACTCAGGGTTCAGCAAAGCAGGAAGCTCTATATTTTCATGTTATTATGGGAGACAAAGTAAATTAGCTTGCATCTCCCAGACTAAATGAAAATGCACTGTGTGGAGTAGTTATCATCAGACCAAGCCTGTAGATCAATGCAAAAGTAACACAACTGAACAGATAATGCTAGCAGCCTGTTCTTAGTCCTTTGAGCACATGCCTGTCAAAGAAGTGAAACAAGTTTAATTTTAACTGAAATAATAACACAAAGGAAAAGAGTAATTTTATGTCAGCTTGAAGAACTCAAACATAGACACATATTTCACCCTCCACCTTAAACCAAGATTAATTCTAAGCCAATTAATTTTGTATAGCAAAAATACTTTTTCCTCAACACTTTCTCATTTGATGCTATGACGCATCATTCATGCATTATTTTTAAATGGGTCTATATCACATAGTTGAAGTCTTATAACTTTGAACACGTAATGTTCGAACCATTATGTTCAAAGTTACAAAACTTCGACTATGGATAAAAAAAGAACCAACGGAAAACAAAATAAACTGTTTTAAGCAGGGGGGCAAGCCCCACTGTACCCCCCACATGGGGGGCTGTGCCACCCACACCTCCTGCTACTTAAATATACCAACTCCGAGATTGCACCTGATTGAACAAAATAGAAACTTCTGCTTATGGAGATTTCCATTCAAACGCTCAAACTTTTACAAATTCAAACTTATGGTCTCGACCATATGAGGTTCGAACTTGTTAAACTTCAACTATGTGATAGGAACCCTTTTTACATACAACATAACAGTATCTACCATACTTCATAGGAGAAGGTAACATTGGACACAAGGTCAAACTTTTCTTGTGCATTATTTGTATAAAGAACTTAACACAGATGACTGTATTCAATAGAAATACATAATAAAATCATGAAATCATGGATAATTATGATCATAACAAAAAATTAATTTACTTTGCAATTGTCTTTGAAAACATTATCATAATTTTTTGCAATGCTTCCTAACCCTTCATTATCTGTTTCTAATTCTATATTATTTAATGGTATATATTCACATTTTCAGTGGCTTGTATATTTTGTAACTATACACACATCCTAGGTGCAATTAGTCTAGTAACTAATGATTTGAAAAAAATGACTAAGTATAATATAATAACAGTGATAAAAATTTCAAAATACATCCCCCCAGCTGCAAAGCAAATGTTAACCTTGCCCACTGTGAGCTATCAGCCTATCCTGCATGTACTAGCTCAGCCAACTTCAGTATGATGTTCAATTGATTTCAAACTGCAGGTTCATTATCCATTTAAAGTGTAGCACTCCCACTCTATAAAAGCACATGTGCCATCCTTTGGAACCAGCTGTATGTCAGTCAGTTCTGCAGCACAATAATGCACACACTGAAGTCATCTCAGCAGTAATTTGGTGTCTTCATTTAAAAGTTACTTCACTCTGAACCTAAATTGTTTAGGACAGTTTTTTCAGTGTCTAAACATAATTAACTGCTCTGGAAGCTGAAAGCATATCCACTGCAGCTATGAAATCATCACCCAGGCCCATATGTACAAGTCGTTTGATACCTCGTGCTCCGAATAATGATGATAAATCCAAGAAGTATCAATCGATTTTACAAAGCAATTTTTTTTATTTAATCCTCAAAATACATTCTTTATGAACCAGGTCTCTGTTTGATCCACTGAAGAATAAATATTTTTAATCTAAATTGGTCCATAAACCAGATTAACAATTTTTCTGAATGCACAGTATACATCAAATGCAATAAATGAAAGCTGCATGCTGTTATGAACTTAAATCTCAAGAATGGAACCCAATAGTATTAATATTCACACTGGGATAACACTGCTACATAATTATGTATATATTAAACCACCTGTCCTTAATAATTTCTAGGTATTTAAAATTAGTTTCACGCTTGTAAACTGGCAAAGTCGATGCAGACTGGAAAAATGCATATCTGTTTTTTTTTACAAATGCATCAGTACATAAAATGACTACTTGGATATTCACCCACTACACCACTTATATTCCTTTGTCTGACAAAAGTATCAGCAGGGAAAATGACTACACAGACATTCTCCCACTGCTACATTTATATTGTTTTGTTTTACAAAAGCATCTGCACACAAAGGGAGTAATTATATGTTCACCTGCTGCACTAAATGTATTCCTTTGCTTGATAAGCTAGTACCACATACAATGATAGCTCAGTAATTCATTTATTGCATCACTTATATTCATTTTTCTTACAAAAGAATTATCAAGTAAAATAACTACTTGGATTAACCTATTTCCCCATTAGACCTATAACAATCGCTGTTGAGGTTTTCTAACAACGGTAATTAAGGATAGCATTTGGACAAAAAATATAGACAAGAAGATATCATTGACATAAAAATATATAAAATTGAGAGGGACAGGGAGAAAGGAAACTTGAATGAGATTTGAAATGATTTGGACCAGAAGCTGTTTTAAGTCTGAAGAAAAGAGGTGACATTACTGGAACTGAATAATGTTTTGAAATAGGTGAATGAGTGGTCTGGTCCAGAAACAGATGAATTAGGGCAAACATATATAAAGAGGTGAATGATGGAGAGAAGGGGTATTTATTACAATGCTAAATGAATGGAATGATTGTGGCTTTCTGCGGAATATATTAGTGAAGGAATTAAACAACTCATTCTTGAAAAAGAAAACAATAAGGATATTTTTAACTGGAAATAATAATAAATAATACAGACTTGAAAGTAATGATGAAGATGATGTAGAAAAGCTTTGTAAATGGAAGTGACTGTAGAAGGTCTGTATGGAATTACGCAAAACAAATTCAAGACATGATATTATTGGTAAAATAATTAATGGGTGATATAACAGGGGAAGGGCAAGATGTTAATTTGGTAGTATAGGATTCCTTCAAATCATATGATAATGTGAATGTTGGCTAGTTTTGAAAAAAAATCTGTAATCGTATGGTGTAAGGGGTGAAACTCAAGTTTTTATAACATGCAAAGGAAAATTGTCAATATATTACTTAAGGGATGACTGGGGAAAGGTAGAAGTATGAAGGGGGGGGGGATGCAACAAGAATTCTCAAGTAGTAGTATTTTAGTTGAATTAATAATGAATGCAAAAGTGGCAGAAAAGATTGACCAAGCAAAATGTATATTAGAAGGAAATAGGATTACTGTTATTATTTCTGATGTCAATTACACATTACTGATATAGAAAAAATATGTATAGCAGAATTAGGAAAAGAGCTAAGTTTATTATTAGGAAGAGATGATTTGGATTGGAATAAAAAAGTAAAGGAATGAGTGATATAAAGGAAGCAGGAAGGATGTATTCTCCATTACAGAGATATCTGTATTATAAATTAGAACTGAGAAAATACAATTTTTGAGGAAGAATGGAGAAAGGTCCTAGTAGAAACAAAATAAATTGCAACTCTGTGGAGAACATTCAAGTTATTATTTAGTAAGGCAACTTACTTATGTCTTTTTTGCGGGGGTAAGTAAAGTTACATGGATAGTATATTTATGTTTTCGTTCATGTAAGAGATGGAATTAATAGAAAGTGAACACAGTTAAGAGGGGGATACGCTATGAATAATTAAGAAAAGTATGTGCTGGACTTGGTAACTCCACCCCCATTTGTACAACTGACTTCCATTCCTATATTTTGGTTCTTAAAAAATGTAGTTAGGTGAATACAATATAATCCCAAAAATTGTGATGGTAAAATACAGGAAACTTTGAATAAGAAATGTGACATCTTAAAAGGCTAACATGTACACAAAAAGAAGAGTACAATGATATTAGAACAAAATTCTATTAAGGAAGGTTAAAAATAAATGCAATTGAAATAGAAAGGATGGAATGTAAGAGAAAATAATAAACTATTTCTGTTATATAGAGCCATGGAAATATTTAGATGATGATATATTGCATACAATAAAAGGAATAATTAATATATTTATAAACTCGTTATTATGCCAAGATTTCTATGGAGACTGTTTTGGATAAATTACTCTTAGAAGGGCAAATGATGTAGAAAGTAGTATCAGAAAGCTTTTTTATGTATTCAAGGAACTGGAAATCACAGAACACATATTTCTAAAGAATGTAAGAGTAAAGATAGTTTGAAATTTTATTTTCAAAAAGGGTATGGTGTATGGTATCAGACAAGTTAACATGGATATGACACTGTATGCATATTATAAAAACAGTATTATTAATCTAAAAGTCAATTTCTTATTTCCTGATGTTAGATCACATTCACCTCCTAGAGGATTAAGGCATAAGAATAATAGAAATAAACTAAGCAAACCTCTGGCCTTTTTCAGACCATAGATGGTGACTAGTCTTCATAGGAGTGGTTTTGATTTCCAGGTAGTTTCTGTTTTCCTGGTGGTTCTCATATGTGGAGAGGGACCTCAATCCTGATTTCTTGTGATCAGCTGAAAGTTACAAAAGTTATAAAACTTAACCTACCGAAGCTGAAAAAATCTCAGGAGCTGTTTGTATCTTCAAAAAATGTTTTATTAATAGCTGAGACAGATGAGCCAAGTCTAATGATTAGGTCAGGATCCTTTGTGAGCTTACATGACTTAGAAATGCAGGCATTCCCCAGGCTTGTCCACCTCTGGTCTACCCCCTCCCAGTTATCTTTGAGATATATGTGATATAGTTGACAGAATAGTCCAAAACGTCAGCTTAGATATGTACTTACTAAATGTGTAACACTGATCAATTTAATTCAGTTTGCAAGCTATGTAAACATGTATTGTGGAAAACATATTTTGCTGGCTCCTTAGCAGGGTCCAAAGCCCACTCTACATAAAACTAAGGTGATGTTCTAGTAGTTGCCCACATAGCCACTTTATTCTTTTTTACATCAGTTATAGCCAAATCAAATCAGTGCAAGAGTTGATAAATATAGTGACTCCTATTTCAGATATTTTTTTCTAGACTACATACAGCTGGCATGCTCATAAATATGGGTAAGTATTTCAAAAGACTGTGGACGCTGTGGAAAATGCAAAATAGCATTTATTTTTAGTTTTATATAGACATTTAGCAAACAATTTAAATGATGGAAACAAAGGATAAGCAATTTGCTTTTAAGAAAGTAAGAGTTGTTTTCTAAACTACTTGGCATAACAAACCTGATTGAATACCATTTTGAAACAATCATGAGGTCAGCCATTTCTGATTTGCTAGCCATTTCTGCAAGGGAATTTTGTGCATGGAGCACCAATTCTAGGTGAGGTGCTACAGATTAATGAGAGATCTGGAGGAAGATATCAGAAAGAACCTGAACATATTTCTTGTCCAAAGAACACAAAAAGAAAAATATCTGTTGAGAAGATAAGAGAGACTTAT
This sequence comes from Protopterus annectens, assembly GCF_019279795.1. NCBI lineage: Eukaryota > Metazoa > Chordata > Ceratodontiformes > Protopteridae > Protopterus > Protopterus annectens. The sequence goes on from NC_056728.1 coordinate 1,553,264,494, forward strand.
TAAGAGAGAGAGATATCCTGCTGTACTGGAGTACATTTAAAGGTACTTTAAGGTGCTTTGTCATCTTTCATGAAATTTTGGGAAGAAGCTAGTCAAATGAGTAGCTACATTGACAACCAAAATAATGACTTTATTAGATTGAAACACCTAATGCTGACACATTCTGTGTACGGTCTGGGGCTTACCATGGAGCACAGTAAACCAAATACAGGTGTTTTTTCAGGTGAGCAAGCCCTCCTGTTACCCCCACATCCCCTCCTTGTTAGTTATGTATACTAACACTGCACAGTCCCTGTGGAAAGGGAATATTCCCCTACATGGGGACTGTCCATCTTGCTTATATGTCAATCATCTGTTCGAGTCACCCAAATTGTGATGACTGAATAGATAACACAGCTGGATGTTCAACCACACGCGCGCACACACACACAGACACACACACACACACACACACACACACACACACACACACACACACACACACACACACACACACACACACACATGCAAAGTAATCTTTAATTAAAATACACCACACGCACACACACATACACATATATACAAAATAATGCTTAATTAGAATATACTTTATTGAGATTTATTACAAATGTTTTGTCTTCAAAACAACTCTGTCATTTTTACTCTCTTCTTAGTTTTTCTGCACCTGTCTACTGTTACTCAACTTTACAGAAAGTTTAAGGTAAGATTTTTAGTTTATAACCTTACACACTAATTTCATTTACCTCTGTTTCTTAGTGTGTTTCTACAACTATTGGAACACATTGCTGTCAATTTTAAAGGTAACTATCTTAAAAGTGAAAGATCTAATTTGAAATTGAAAATAAATGTTCATTTTCATTTTTTATGATCATTGCATTCATGCTGTTTTGCAAAGCCTGCCCAGATTTATGAGCAAACCAGCTACATGTAGTCTAGAAAAATATTTGAAAAAGGATTAACTATATTTATCAACTCTCACATTGGATTGGTTATAACTGATGGCAAAACAAATACTCTTGTCTTGGTTTGGCTATAACTGATGCCAAAAAATAATAAAGTGGCAATGTGGGCAATTACTAGAACAAAACCTTAGTGTTACATACAGTGGGCTTTGGACCCTGCTAAGGAGTCAGCAAAATACTTTTTTCCACAATAACATGTTTACACAGATTGTGAACTGAATTAAACTGATCAATATTACACATTTGGGGAGTACATATCTGAGCTGATTCTTTGGACTATTCTGTCTACTATATCATATATATCTCAAAGATAATTATACCTGTCATATCAAGAAAAAACAATATTCTCTTAATTCTATTTCCAATCTTTGTAAAGATAAGGATGCAGATGCACGTTCTCTAGCAGCATGGCTGGCGGACAGTTTTTCATTTACTACTGAGAAAGTAGGCTCTAACGGGGACCACCAGCAGACAGGAGGTAACAATTTTGAGTCTCCTGATATTGTTGCTAATTTAAAACTTTTAGATAACCACCTTTTAAAGTTAAAGAAAACTCAACTTGAAATATCATATTTTGAAGAATGTTTGAAGCAAAAGATTGTGCTGAAAGGCTTGCGCAGGGTTCAATACCTGACAGGTCTCATCAAAGGCTCACTGTTTCACTTGGAATTAGTCCAGCTCTTCGACAAGCAGGGCTTTGAGCTCATTGAGCTCATGATTAGACATTATTCTTCCTTTGTGGACAGTATTTCTAAATCAATTAGTGAGCTGGATATAAAAGTTCATGAAGATTTAGAATTTGCTAGATACAAATTCGAGTATAATAGAATTTTTGACAGTATTAATTTACATATGAACAAATTGAAAGGTAACAAAATTAAAAAAACTAGAGTGTGACTGTAAGGCATACAGTCAAGGTATTGCCTATCCATCTCCATTGCAAGCACATGTCTGGCGTACTGGCCAAATGGGCATTAATTAGTATGGGGTTGATTACCAACATATGAATAGTTCGACCGAACACCAGCCTGGTCAAGTTTATTGACCATGCACCAGGTAACGACAGCCAGAATACTGGAAGGATGGATGACTTAGACAATTTTGGTGCCACATGTATGGATACCATCAATTAAGTTGAAACTCGTAGGAGTGAGAGGTTGCAGAATGCCCCTCGTGTAAATTATAATTATAATAAAAGACAATTTAACCTAAATGGTCAACAACAACTGGGTTTTCGGAAGGACAATGGTTTAGGTGCCAAACCAAAACAACAGAAGTTTGGCACAGGGAACTGGAATACACAAAGCTCCAAGAAGGAGCAGATCTAGCTGTGAAGGAAGAACTCTTAGGTGTGGTTTTACAACCCACTGTAAGAGTTTCTTCCTCCCTTATTGATGTTAGTAAAGATGACATCAACTTTCATCAGAAAATTGTCCTTAACCAGTCTTCTGACACTGACTGGTGGCATACTGATTTGCAATAACAATCTGAATTACCTAAGATTATTGCCAACAAAGACAATGATTTTAAGGTGTACATTTTTTGATTAGTGAGATTTCTTTAGATATGGTCAAATTTCTGGCCAAAGGCCATACATACGTTCCACGGCAATGAATGGACATTGCTAAATCTATTCTAGAACTTCAAACTTTTACAAGGAAATTGAATGTTCAACTATATTTTATAAAATCAGTTGATATAACATGTGACAATGTTTTTAGAACTATAAGTACTTTTAATCCCCCATTGCACCCTCTGCTTCAGACATTCAAACAATTATGTGAGTTGGATTTTAGACATATTGTTAATTATAGGGTCAAATCTAACAATAATGATGATGAACATATCAGAGAGTTTGATCTTTTGAAATATATACAATCACAGGATATACGTGTCTGTAAGTCTGATAAAGGGGGTGGGGGGGGGGCTTGTGGTGTTTGATCAAACTGATTACATTAATTGCATGCATAATTTGTTAAGCAGTGACACCTATCAGGAGAGTTCTAGATCTGAAGCAAATAGGGCTTACAATTTGATTAAATCTTGTTTAAACGATTTGTTTATAGAAGGATGTGTAGACCAAGTAGGTCTTAACTACATGATTACTTTATTTCCAAAATATCCATCCTTGTTTGGAATCCCTAAAATCCATAAGGATTTAAACAACCCACCTATGAGACCACTTGTTGACAGTAGAGGCTCTCCAACATATGCATGTTCGAAAGTCATTGACACTATGTTGCAGACGTTCGTAGTTTTAGAAAAACAAATATGTAAAGACTCTTGGTCTTTTTTGACAAGTTTGAATAACTTAGAGTATAAAAATGACACAAGCCTTTTAACGATTGATGTCAAAGACTTATATGCATGCATTCCTCACCATGTCAGTATAGAGTGGGTTGCAGCAATAATGCGTAAACATGGAGCACCAAACAAAGATATAGCTTTAATAATGGAATTGTTGGACCTTACTTTGACAAACAATTATTTCATGTTCGGCAATAAGTTTTACATACAGAAAGTAGGACTAGCAATGGGTTCGCCTTGTGGAGCTAGTGTAGCCAATTTGGTCATGGCCCACTGGGAATCAAACTTTGTATTTAAAGATGAAAGCATGTCTGAGTGTATATTATATTGCACTAGATTTTTAGATGACATTTTTGTTTTAATCAATGGTGATAAAGAAAAAGCTAATGAGTTAGTAAACAAGTTTAATTCTTCAAATGATTTTTTACAGTTTATGTATAGTTGTAATACTGAATCGATTTCTTACTTAGATATTTGGTTAGAAAAAACAAAGAGTTGAATAGTTATATAACTAAAATATTTCGTAAAATAACTTATTCTAATTCTTTTCTACATTTTTCAAGTTGCCATCCCTTCCACCAAAAAAGATCCATAGTTAAAGGCCAGTTGGTGAGAGCCTCACGTATTTCGAGTTTGAATGTAGACTTTTTTAAGGAACGTTCATTCTTGAAACAAATATTTATGCATCAGGGCTATTCCGAAGATTTACTGGACTCCCTAATAGAAGAGGTTACTTCCAAAAGAGAAAGGTCTTGGTTGAAACCAATATTAACAATAAAATTGCCATCTGAGACTACCAGTACCATTTTGGATACGGCACCAATAATTTTGCCTATTGAGCAAACAGCACAGAGGGAACAACATTTAAAATGTAGTTTTATTACAACCTTCAATGTTCAAAGTAACTCTATAGTTAAAATAGTACATAAGAACTGGGACCTGTTCAGAGCTAACTATGAGTTGTTTGAACGTTTTGGCAGTAAACCCTCAATAGTTTTTAAGAGAGGGAGTAACATAAAAAGTCTATTAGAAAGACGTCAATTGAAAGTGCCTAAAATTACAAGGACATTTAAGTGTGAAAATTGCAATTACTGCAAATATATAGATGTGTCAAATTTATTTGAAATTAATGGGCAAAAATATAAATTAAAATCTAAGTATAATTGCTACACTAAGTTTATTGTTTATTTAGCAAGGTGTGTAGTATGCCCCGCATTTTACGTGGGTAAAATGGAACGGAGGTTCCGTGAAAGAATTTTTGAACACCTTTATGCCATCAGTCACAATAAAATTGATAATGCTTTAGCAAAACATGTCCATTTAAATACACAACACCAGTTTAAAGTCATGGTCATCGACCAGTTTGTCAATGACATTAGGGGAAGTCCGGCATCCTTCAAGTTGGAAGAATTAGAATTAATTTGGCAGTTGAAATTAAATGCATTTAATTATCCTGGTTTAAATGAATCATGTTCAATCATGAGCATTTTAAAACTTAAAAGTTTACATAGATAGACGACCATTGTTTAAATACATTTTTGTTAAAAACCAATACAAGGTGTGATAGTTTTAGAAATAGAACTGTGTTTAGTTTTCACTGTTTTTTAAGTATTGATGGTTTTATATATTTACATTTCATGTAAATGTTCAAGGACATTTTAAGTGTTTTTTTGAACAATAAAGACTTGGGTTCAAGTCAAGGTAGTTTAACTAATTAATTATATGACAGTTTCCCGCACTTTTTACTGTTGTTTACTATTTAAGTATGCTTAATTGATTCCATCTGTTGCTTCTGAAAAAGTTTGCCTGTGAGGAGACGAAAACCGCTTAAAGTTTAACTTGAACTGATCTCTACTTTGTTTTTGAATAAACCCGGTGTGCAGTCTCTACAACCATTTGGTCTTTTCCGTGTCTTCATATCAAGAAAATGGAGTTTACTTCTTTCCTTGGGTACTAATGAGTTGCATTCATATGGCATGACTTGGCTAATGCAGCTACCTGCATTTACTAGGTTAGATGTGCTAATCTGCTCAGAATAAACCTAATGGCTAAGATGCCCCAGGAATTTTCTTTTTACAATCACTGCTAATGAAAGTTAAAGGCTTTAAGCAAAAACTAAATGTGTTTTCAACAGTTATCACTTTTGCTCCAATAGCAGATACCTTAACTATACCTCTCAGCTGTATAGATTTTCACAGGATGTCCAGATTTTTGTCTCTTTTTTTGTCTGTTTCTCATAAAATGTTGTTTTTCTGGCGAATCATTGGCAACTATTTAAGAAGTGAAGTAAGAAAATAATGACAGACATTTGAGATAAAGACCTTCTACCTTTCAAAAAAATCATGATAATGCAAAATATGTTATTTTATCAACTTTCTAAGTTTGTAAGAGCAATATTTAAAAATTGCCCCTATTTTTCAGACTTTGCCCCCCCCCCCCCATTATTTATGGCTTTGTCCAGATTTCTTCCTCTAAGACTTTGGGAGGTATGGCCTTAACCTTGATCAGTAGTCAGAGTAAGGGGGTCAGAAATTTGCGATTTGATTGCATTGCATATGTTTGTATTTATTTGTGTGCCATTTCATCATGATTCTGCTTCTCCTTTCATAGTTTCACCAGTTCAACCCCTTGTTAATACTGTATGCAATGCTTGATGTGTATAGCAAGTTGTTCATCAGGTTCTGTGTTATGTTACTGTTATCTGAAGTTGCATGGTAGTTTGTTATATTTGAATGTTTTTTAAATTTTGGTAATGAAATTATATGTATTGTGTCACATTATTAAAGACAAATGAAAGGGTACACATTTCCTAAGCTCACTGCTTTTGCTAAGTATTCCTGTGAATAGTCTAAAACAGAGAGGCTTCTCGGTGTATACAAAATGCATTTTGTTGTTACTGCTGATTTTGATCATCTGTCAACATTTACTGTTTATAGGTGAGATACTCAGAATGCTAATGGGCTGAAAAAATATCATAGAAAATAATTGGGAAGCTAGAGTTACATGCTATTTACTTGTGCAGTATGAACTTAAGGGAATTGCTAACACTGAATCTAAAATGTTGTATGTAATTCCTATGTAAAGCTATATTTGATAACTTTTTAACAAAAAAGTTAAGTCTTTTGAGTTTTTCTTTTGGGAAAAAATTATATTTATTTCATACCATGCTCCTCAGTAACATATAGTCCTCTTGATCATTTGAATATGAATATAATAAGATTAGTCAGTGGCAAAGAGTAATTAATAACTCCACTGCAGGACATTCTAGTTTAACATTCTTAGTATCAATTTGTCACTTATACGTAACCTTCTTATGTGCTGCTTATTATTAATTGGTAAGTTGTGAAGTTAAAGAAGACAACCCTAAAATATATCAGAATACCACAGGGAGCTGTATAAGGTATTAAATGGACGTATATAAAAAAAATGTTAGATTGTTTTCTAATTAATACATGCTGGGGGCTATCTGGCTGGGAAAATTATTCAGAACTATGCATGCCAAATGGAGCATTTTATTCTATGTATGTTGAATGAGGGCAGAGAAAAGGAGAATAAACAGACTGGGATCTGAACAAGAACAAATGTCAGATGAGATGAAAGAGGTAGAAGGATTTTCTCACAATATTGATTTAATTGCAGCTTTTTTCCAATGTTAGTTCTTAAATTGTGGTGTCTATAATAAGGAGAATATTTCTTATGCTGTATTGTACGGGAGAACTGATTTTGCTAAATGTGATTGCATTATATTTCTTTCCCTTTATGGTGACACTGTGATTAGAGCACCAGTTATTAGTGTAATGAAGGCCTTGCTATATTATTATGGCAGGTGTTTATAATGAATCTTAACTTTTGGCATCAACAAATTTAGGTTACCAAGGGTTACTACCATTTGCCTGTACTTCAGATCAATAGCTTAGGATAGAACATTAAGGTACAGAACTATTTACATCTTACTTTTTGGGAAGGTAACATTTATTCTGACAGAGTGTGTTCTAGTTCATAGCCAGTTAGCACTCCAGTGTACTACAGATGTGTTGAAGTTTAGTCGGGTTAGTTATTTATCACAACAGAGTAAGGAATGGCATCAGTTTACTTAGATACATCCAGATAAACAGTAAAAACAGGAACGCCATCATCTTGGCCTTGGGTGACTTTTTTGAAGAAGCTAACAAGATTAAGAATCCATAACCTGCCTTTGATAAAGCTAAGCTGCAAAGCGCTTACCGTCGCCAGATCTTGCATGTCCTTGTTGATTAGTTATTTATTAAGTCCGTTCATGTTTTTTCAGATAAGTATAGTGGAACAGATGAGTCTGTCATTACCTAAGGGAATGTAGAGAATGTGCTTTTGGAGGGGGATGACTATGGATTATGGATCCTGGCCATACACAGTCAGGTTTAGCAAGTACTTGTTTGGGGTGGAGTGAGAGATTCTAGATCACTGTGAGTAGTACCATTTACAAAGAGTTCAGAACATTGTGGGGTATTATGATATATTTTATTTATATAGCTAAAATAGTTCTTCTGGAAGTCTTTATGTTGGTGACAACCTTTTGCTTGTAAGCAACTTTGATAATTATCATGGTATTCTTGACTTCCTTACTCATTTTGATTAATTTATTCTGCATGAGCAAGAAGGGGACAAGATTTGTACAAGTCATGGAGTTTGCATTTTTTTTTTACTTTTTTCTTATTTTTACTCTCTGTAGGACGTTGGCTGATGACTCCTCTGCCTGTATCCAGTCAGCACAGTTTTTTCAGTGGAGTTCTTTTACCTCCTTTACAATATATAGTACTTCTAACACAGCTGAGTAATTTGATTTCCTTTTTACTGTAATTCAGTTTTTTGGTAGCCAATAGTATTAAACTCAGTTAGCCTTATTATGTTTAAGGAATTCAGATCCTGTGTCCAAGCTGAAAGGAATCATTTCCTTAGTTAAAGCCTTTGCCACCCAATATTTCTGACTGAGTATCTGTAAAGAAGTTTTAACATCTTCCAACTTGTTACAATTCCAAAAGACATATTTCTCTATTTCCCATCATCCCTCCATCATCCCTCCAATATTTGCTGTTTACTTGAGGAATAATTTTCTGAAGTCTGCTTAAGGTATGGACATACATATGAAAACACTTCCAAACTAAATGGTTCTGTAGAAGCTAGTTTCTTTCCATGTAGTGATTCAACAGGTCACAAATATTCCTTGACAGAAGTTCTAGCATTGTGTTTTAAGCACTTGTGGAGAAAATGTTTGTTTCTCAAAAAGATCAGTAAAATCTAATAGTTTTAATAAATGAAAAAAGGGGTCCAACAGTCACCAGACACTCTACAGATAAAGTGATGCGGTGACTAGTGTTGTGTGCACTGGAAGCCTCAAATCCAAGTAGGAAGCCAGTAATAAACCAAACATGTTTTTATTTATAAAATAAGATTAAGCACTTTCATCCTTACAAGTCAAGGACTTCATCAGAATAAATTAAAACAAGCCTGAAAGACAGTTAAATACTATTTTCAAAGCAGACATCACTTGCTTATTGTGTAATATCAAATAGTTAAATTAGTTAGGTTGAATTTTACCTCAGTTACTAACTCCAGATCTTAAAGAACTACTACTTTTAGACTGTTTGCAAACATGACAGTGGTTTAAACTATTAAAGATATTAAATGTTTTTGTGGACATCCCATCTAGTTGAAAAAAGATAAAAAAAAATAATAATATGTACAGACAAAAGCACCAATTCAAAAAAAAAACACAAGCTAAGTATTCTCTCTTTAACTAAGAAAAACATTTTCTACCCATTTTATAAAATAGCTGTATGGAATTTTACTACAGGCATAATACTAATATGGTCATTCAAACCTGTGTGTGTATGTGTGTGTGTGTGTGTGTGGGGGGGGGGGGGGGCAAAGGCACTGAGTCAGAATTGCCATAACAGTTCTATATATTGCAACTGGCTTTCCTAGTCCCCTCCCCTGGGCCTAATGTCAAGCAGTTCTAAAATTCCAAATTTAAATTCAGTGTGTGTCATATCCAGTAAGGTATGTTTAAAAAGAGCATGGTTTGCATTTTTGCTGTTGATGCTGTAATAATGCTTGTAAATTTGTTTTCTTAATGTTCTTTCAGTTTTTTCTACATAGAATTTATTACATTTTGCACACATAGCTAAGTAAACTCATCCCTTACTCCCACAATTTCCTCTTTTGAAGTACACCTTAGGGTTGCCTTTTTAAGGCATTGTCAAGTGTTAGGTGCTCAGCCTTTAAGATATATGTGCACTGATTACATGTGCTACATTTTTTGGTTCCAGTCCAACAACTAGAGTTGGAATGTAAACCCCTCTCAGAGAGGTTTTTCAAGTTCTGGCCCATTTTAAAAATGAATTTTGACCTGGGTCCTACTATCCTCCCAAACTCAAGGGAATGTTTAAGCATATTCCAATTTTTGCTAATAATCTTCATAAGTCTATCAGATGCTTAATTAAATTCAACCACCATGGCTGTTTCAAAACCTTGTTACTGGTCTTTTCCTTGTTGAATTAAGCTCTCACCATCAGTCCCCATACCTACAAGGGTAGATACTTCATGCCCCATTCACTGAGGATGTTCCCTAGGGTGTACTGTAATAACCATTGTGGGTATCCTCTAGCAAGGAACAGGTGTGCAACCTTTTCTAGCTCAGGAGCCAGATCATCTTTATTACAGGTCATCTTGGCCATCTTATCCTCTGGCCCTTATCTAAACTCCTTTTCTGTGGGAAAGGGTGAGTACTACCAAATGGAAGGTATGAGTTGCTAAAGGTGGGTTTATGATAGATTTTCTATTTAAAACCCTTCTCCATTAACTCAATGGCAGTGTCTAAGTAGTGGATAGCTTTTCTATCAAAATGGTAATTTAATTTCAGAAAACAAGTGTTCTTGTTTAAATGTTCTATAAATCTTGGGGTGTTGTCTTCTGAAGCATCCCAGAGGATGATGACATCATCCAAAAATCTTAAGTAAATGTTAAGATGTTTGTGAAATTCTGAACCAAAGACAGCTTATTTCTCCCATGCTAACAAAACTGGGTTGGCATAAATGCAGGTGCAAATGGCACCTATCGCTACCCCCTTAACTTGTTTAAAGGTTTCCCCTTCGAAGTACAAAATGTTTTCTCTAACATAATGGAAGTCAAATCTACAATAAGGTTGATTTGTTCAGTCCCTAAAGTGTTGAAGTTGGAGAAACTGTCCTGGAAACATCTAAAACCTTCACCTTATGGAATAGAAGAGGTTAAATCTACTACATTGATTGTTAAGGAGGTGACTGAAGATCTGGCTAAATTAGGGATGAGTCTGTGTAAAAAGTCACAGGAGTCCCTCAACATATGAGTTCTTGTTCACAAAATGAATGTCAAGGTTCAGTGGATGAAAACAGCTTTAGTGTGAGTTTTAGATCCCCTGGCTGCTAAATTCAGTCTAAAGGGTGGATTTTCAGTACTCTTGTGTATTTCTGAGATCTCAAAAATGGTTGGGACAATAGGTTTTTCAACTTTAAGAAAATGATAAGCCCCTACAGCTACTCTCTCCTCAATTATTACATTTTCCAAAAGGAGGTAAATTCTGTGGTATGCTAAGTTAATTTCATTCCTAGAAATGGATAGGTATGTGTTAACACCCTGTAAGATTTGAAACATTGCCAATGAGTAGTTAATAGAATCAAATAGTACATTTTCCCCTCTCTTATTGGGTTTCATAATCTGGAAAATAAAAAAAATTCTGTACCAAAAGTCCCAGCCAAATGTTTATTCACCACATTTTTAGGCCTTTCATTCCAAAACACAGGAACTTCATCAGAAACTGTACCAGAGTAACTTCCTTCCTTTTAACGACTTAGAAAGAAGCTCCATGCCTGGACCAGCAATAGTTAAAGAACCACAAACTCTTAAATACACACTTAAAAGTAGCTCTAGAAGTACACACAGAAAAAAATACTTACATAAAATGTGTTGCATAAAATAAAATATTTCAATAAATGCTCTTTCAAATAATTAGTCTATAATATATATATATATATATATATATATATATATATATATATGTGTGTGTGTGTGTGTGTGTGTGTGTGCGTGTATATATATATATATATATATATATATATATATATATATATATATATATATATATATATATATAAACTTCTGCCATAAAATATGCATATAAAAGCATTGAAAATTACAAATGTCCTTGACCTTGCCACTTTAAGATGGCAATTAGATTTGATTTTCAAAACAGGCTTAATTAATATTAAATTGTTAATACCCGGGGGTTGGTGGCATTCAGTAAAATTTGCCAGTGGAGCTCTCTCTTTTCAACAAATGTTTCCCAGTTACCACCTCTTTCGAAGTGTAAATGTCTCTACTGTAGGGGAAAACCAGTGCCTGTGAGTGGTCACCATGATTCAAACTGACATTGTGCTTGTAGATATTCTTTGTGCCCATCATATGTTTAGACTGTCTAATAATGGGACCATAGAGGGAATTCCTATGTTCCTTAACAAACTGACTAATCTCATCTAACATATTCTGAGGGGGACACCCCTGTTTCAGAAAATATCATACAATATGTTGACCTCTGTTTGAAATTGTGTGTCAACAGAAACCAGTCTGCTGAGTTTAATTAACTGTCGCCTCACTATGTTTTTTTTTCCCAGGTGGGTTGTTGACTGTCAAAATTCAAATATGCATTTGAAAAGGTGATCTTTCTAAATATGTTAGATTCATACCTGCTGTCTTCAGAGTTCTTATATAATCTGATGTCAAGAAAGTATATGGTCTGTTTGTCATACTGATGGGTGAATTCTAAGAAGTCAGTAGGGTGATTTAAGTAATCCATGAATGATTTTTAACTCTTCTAAGTCACCCTTCCACAAAATAAAAATGTCATCCAGTTAACTCAAATAGATTTCTAACTTGGAAGAAAAGGGTGAATTCAGAACCATTGAGGTTTCCCAAAACCATAGGACCATGTTAGCAAAAACTGGGGATGAAGCTGCCCCCATAGAAACACCTCTGTGTTGTTTGTAATATCCCCCCTCATAGTAAACATAATTATTTGTCAGCACTAAGTCCATAAATTGTAGGATCAGTCTAGTTTTTGTTGTACTAAGGCTGGTACCTTGAACCTTTGCTTGATGGAACCAATCCAACCCGTCCTCATGAGGGATTACAGAAAATAAATCTTTAATGTCAATAGTGACAAATAAAACCTCTTTTGAAAATGTAATTCCAAAAATGGTCTCCAGAAAATGCCAGGAGTCTTTAAGTAAGTCTTGTTTGTCCTCAGGAAATGATTTGAGTTTGTAGTCAAAAAATTTAGCCAGAGGTTCGGTTTTGGACCCTGCAGGTGCCACAATGGGTCTTAGGGGAGGGTCACTGACTGATTTATGGATCTTTGGACTATGGATGATCCCTGGGATTCTTGGTTTGTTAACCACTAGGAACTCCCTCAGGGTCAAAGGCAGGTCATAAATCACAAATATATCCTCCAGTAGTAAATCTATGGCATGGTACACAATGTTGATTTCATTATGAGGCATCGCATTAAAACATTTTCTATTGTGCAGATAGTCCAACATCTTGGAGGAATAAAGATGTTTGTCCATTATGACCACTCCCCCACCCTTATTTGGTTTCATAGTGTGTAAGTTCTTGTCACTGGCCAATTTCTGCAACAACTCACTCTCCTCATTAGTGAAATTGTAAAACTTAGGTTTTCTATTCTTATTGCACCATTCTCTCAAACTTCCTTTATACAGTTGCTCAAATAAGTGTATACTGGGTAAGAGTGGAGGATTGAATGTGCTAGTTCTCTTTATGCAAGGATTAAGTGTACTGTCATCCCTTGGTGCCAAAATGCAATTTAAATGCAGCGTTCTGCTAAATAATTTAAGTTCAGTAATGAGGTCTACAATATCAGGATGGCTAGAAGGCATGTATTTAAATTATTTTTGAAATAGTGTACCAAAGATGATGGTAACAGTGAGGGCAGAAAGGTGAATATCTTACAACCCCCAAAATTAAAAATAAAATTGGTACCTTGGTCTCCATCGGTTGAAAGGTCTGAAGAAATTACTTCTGATACCATCTGCTTCGATAATTGGTTCTCCGAAAATCTTGATTGTAGTGACTTCCACTACAATTGGAGACATTATTAGCCTGCGTTTCCCTTCTTTCCTGCAGTCTCTTCGCTATTCAGGGACAATTAACATCCTCCACATTTGCCTTGTATGTTTTGCCTGAATTGTTGTTAGGAAACCCAGTACTGTTTTCTTTAAATTCACTTCCTCTTTGTGGACTTGGGTAGACCTTTTTAGCTTTGTAATCATAAATATCTCTTATAACCTTTTTTTTTTTGCTTCCTCTTAAAAGAAGCTGCTTTGTGCTCAGCAACTTTGTTTAAAACTGCCTGGAAATCATCCAGTCTGTGTTGAAACAACAAATATTTCTTAATTTTCAGGTCCAACTTCTAAATTTCCTCTTCTAAAAGATTAAGTCACCGTAAGTTGTCTCAGACAATAATGCTCATATATATTCTATGCCTATACGGTCAAAAAATTCTACCAACTCCATATGAAAAACAGAACCATGTGTTACTCCATTGAGATATTCCCAGATTCATAAACCCTTTGGTACACTTTTGTTGGCAATGCAAAATTGTAAAAATGAACTGTCCATCTGTAGAGATTTATACTTAGTCAGTAACTTCTCAAACTGATTAATTCTGTTTTCAAAAGTTAATTCACAGTCATTATGTGCATTGCTCATTTCAAACTTCTGGGCTGTTTTTACCTCAAACAAATATTTGGGTGTAAACCGTCCTGAATGTTGAAACAAAATCTTGTGTTCACTTGACCTGGGATGTTATTATTATTACATCTTGTGACACTCTGGCCATTAACACAAACTGCAGCATAAGTTGTAGTATTTGCCATACCTTGACTGCTTCTGCCATTGTCAGCAATATTAATCCCATTCCCAGTAGCACTGAAACTTGCAACCAAGAAGTCAGCACGTTCATTCAGCTGGTCCATATGCTGCAAATGTATTTCAGGTGTATCATTGTTACCAAAAGGAGAAGAACTGGCCTCTGAACCAGAAAAAAGATCAGCTTGAGACATAACAGTACTGTAGCAACAAAAACAAACTGGATAAAATAAAGCACAAAACAGCGTACTATGTAAACTTCAAAATAAAATAAAAAATGCCACACCAAAAGTCTCAGCCAAATGTTTATTCACCACAGTCTTAATGCTTTCATTCCAAAACACAGGAACTTCATCAGAAACTGTACCAAAGTAACTTCCTTCATTTTAAAGACTCATAAAGGGGCTCCATGCCTGGACCAGCAATATATCAAGACACACACACTTTTAAATAAACACTTAAAAGTAGCTCTAGAAGTACCCACTTAAAATACTTCATAAAATATACTTACATAAAATGTGTTGCATAAAATAAATATATGTCAATAACTGTTCCTTCAAATAATTAATCTATAAATATATATATATATATATATATATATATATATATATATATATATATAAAAGCTTTCATAAGAATAAAAGGAAAAAAGTTGGTGGATGTCATAAAGAATTCTGTCATAAAATATGCATATAAAAGTATTGAAAATTACAAAAGTACTTGACCTTGTCACTTCAAGACGGCAATTAGATTTGATTTTCAAAATTTGGTTGACAGATATTAAATCATCAGTAAAATTTGCCAATGGACCTCTTTCTTTTCAACAAGTGATTTCCAGTCACCACCTCTTTCAAAGTGTTCTACATTCTCCAAAATAGTGAAAGATTTTAAAGTCATCATATTGCAAAGAATGCTTATAAAGGGCATTGATTTGATGTGCCTTACTGACTGCATATACATGCTGGTAAATTCTTGTCTTTAAAGGTCCAACAGTCCTCCCAACATGAAATGCTGGTCAAGATGAACAGAAGGCAATAACACTACTCCTTTCATAATGTTGATATTGGGGTTTCTAATTAGGTCTTCTAATAAAGTTCTTTCATTTTCCATTATGTTGTATGCCTTACAGAGTTTCTTATCGCTACCTCTCAAGTATTGGTCCTACATACATGCTTGTTCGAAGGTTAGCAGGGCAGAGTTGAGGGGGGATTATATTGGCTTCACTTCTTTAACAGCTATTTATTGTTTCTGTTTTAGGGGCTTTATTTTTCTTCCAGTATAAAGGCTAAATTAAGCTTCCTAGTGAAAAGCTTAAATTCCACTAGGGTGTCTGATATGTTGAACCTTCCTGAGGGAATAAATTTGAAAGCCTTTTCAAAAACAGAAAAGTGTTTCACAGCTATGTCGAGGCTGCTGTAGTTTGTTAAGGTTTATCCTTTGAAGCTGTGACAAACTTTCTTTTCCTTTTTGCTTTCCTGTTTTCTTTCTGTTCACCCTCTGCTGAAAAAATCCACATCTTCAGTGTGGTTGTCTGTACTGCCTGCAGAAATATGGGGGGAGGGTGGAAATCTTCCCTTCATTAGTCCTCCATCCCTCTCCCAAATGTGTGGCCATGGGTTGTGTTAGAACTTACATGCCCTACTGTATACTGAGGATATGGGGTCCCCACTGTGGAATTCGTTACATTGTTGGCCTTGTGTTTTAAAGGGTAGGCTGTCATGTCTCCATATTGTTTTAAGTCTCAAGGAAGTTTCCTTTGTTTCCATTTAATAACATCCGCACATTTCCTGTCTACCTTAAAGAATATGTTTACATGCATGTCTCTGTAGTTATCAAACAGTAGATCAGTAAATCACTACAAATTTTGTCATTCAGTCAGTTGCTTTCAGCAATCAGTTTTGACACTGTTATGCTTAATAACAAGTTCCATTAATTCAAAGCAATGGCAGTCAAAAACTAAGTGAATTCTCTGTAGGTTGGATCCTTAAAATCAAGTCCATTAATACATTTCTAAATACTTAAACCTTGTGGGATACCCTCCCTTTTAATCTATTATTTTAGGTATAGGTTGTCCAAGTGCAAACATTTTAATTTAAAAAGTTTGTTTTCTAAACTAAAAATTCCTTCCTTAAGAGATTATATTTCAAATGTATCATTTTGGTGCACAGACACCTGATGAAAAATGTTATTAAAGGTGTCAACATTCTCATAACTTTCAACCCAGTTTTTAAACAGGGCTCCACTGCACTGGTTGAAGGAATTAAAGTTAGCTTCTCCATAGCCCAAATAGAAACAGTGACATTTCCTGTCCAAGTGCCCTCTCTATTCCTTTTTCCCCCATTCTGTAAAGAGTGTCCTTCAAACCAATTTTGTTGTAGAACGAATGGACAGACTTATGTTCACCATTCCTTTTCCTTGAGTTGTAGTTTGGCCCAAAAGTCATCCATGTACCACTCCTGTCCTGAGACAAACTTGCAGTAACGGTCCTTCCATACATAAGGGAAATGGAAGTCAAACCCCCTAAGGAAGAAAGGGGTGGTTGAGATAGCATTTCAATCAATCGGTTGAGCTCACTTTTCACAGACTGGACATTAGCTCCCAATTACAAGAGGTTGATGGCTGTGGGTGAATCCAAACCCTCCCAAGGTAGTACGGTGTTCAGAACCAATGGAATGTTGGCATCCATTAAAACACACCACACTTGGGAACAAATGCCAATACAAATAAAACAAAAAAAGGGTTCCAACCATCACCACACATGCTACAAATATACTGAAGATGTGATGACTAGTTTTGTTTTAATTTATTCTGATAAGTCCTTTACCTGTTAGGATGAAAGCACTTAATCTTATTTTGTAAATAAAAACGTGTTTATTTTACCTCTGTTTGGATTCCTACTTAGATTTGGAGACTTGCACTGCATACCACTAGTCACCACTTCTTCAGTCAGTTGGTTACTTTTGTTCAACTCACAATGTATATGGATTGCCTACATTTTTGTTAGTTCATTTGTGTATATGTATACCTATATGTGTGTGTATATACATACATACATATATATATATATATATATATATATATATATATATATATATATATATATAGTTTACCATATCACAGTCTCGCATGACAGTTACATGAACCTTGGAAGGTTGAATGTCACAATTCCAAGGTTTTGTAATGTTGACTCGTAAATGTCTGAATACACAACATCGAATGCTAGTGTGCATTTGCTTTTGTGGGTTCAACGTTTTGACTGGAGATTGCACTACAGTGGGGATGGGGAAATTTACCCTTTTCCTCACAGTAGTGTGATCTCAGTGTTTGTATATATAATTAGCAGGGGGTGTGGGGGTCATTAGTAGGAAATCACCGGAAGTCCAGGTAAGTTGGGTAATGTCTTTAATATTGAATTTCAAATTATTGCCATTACCCCATTCAGTGTTTTGATCAGCCGATGTTTGGATTTTATGATTTTTTTTTTTCTGGGAGAGTAATCACTCGCAGAAGTGTGTTGCGAGGTTTTGATGCTAAATATATATATATATATATATATATATATATATATATATATATATATATATATATATATACTGTATATAGATAGATATAGATTAGTTATGGATACATATATTATAGATGTTAAATGTAGTAATGGGAAGAAATTTAACCTTTTAAATGATATTTCTTTATATCTGAACCTAGGCGCGCACACACACACACACACACACACACACACACACACACACACACACACACACACACACACACACACACACACACACACACACACACACACAGATAGCTAGACAGACTCAAAAATCCACATAATTTAATCCAAACAAATAAAAAAATGAGTGAAACCAATGCACACTCCAGCCTCAAATATAAAAGACAAACTTCCCATTAAAATAAAACTTTAATGAAATAGTTAAGCGCTTTTGCAGTGTTACACATTGCTTCATCAGACCATTACAATGTAACAAAATAACAACCTTTAAAAACACAGTATAACCAGTCAAATTGCACCAATGCAAAACTACCTAACAAATCAAACCAAGCTCCATTAACAAGTTCAATCAGCAATGTGCCATTGTTGGTAGTTAAAAAGCTGTACAAAGATAAAACATCAATGTATACCTCTTAATTTAAAAAATGGTTTTAAATACACTCTGTCATTCAACCCACTAGCCCTATCTGCATGCATTCCAATAATCCATTTGGCTTCTATTAATTCTGTGCAAGTTCTTAAATTACCTTTGCTTGTAGTGTCATTAATAACATCCACTACCATAAACTTAAATCTGTGACCATTTCCCATTTCCATAACATGTTTAGCTAGTGCATTATTAGGGGAGGAAATTCTAATATGATAAACGTGTTCTTTTATGCATTCCCTTAATGCCCTGTTGGTTTTACCCAAATTAAAAGCCCTGCAGAATTGTCAGACCACTAAATAGACCACATGGCTAGTACCACAACTGGCTGTTACTTTGAAATGGGATATTTCCTCCAAGGTTCTTACATCTGATGAGAATACCTTATTGGAAAAGGGTCTAGGTTTTATACCAGAGCAAAAAGCAACACTGAGTGATACCATCATTGACCTTAAGATGTTTTTGAGGAATGTATCCTTGAAATTAATGTTTAATGTTTTTTCAGTTGAGAACAAAAGTGGTATTTTTAAGAAACCTAGCTTGTTCCTGCCTGGTATACATCCAATGTTAGAGGCATTTGGCCAACTTTGTGAAAGGGACTTATATGAATACTTGAAACGGAATTCCTGTGGTAACAATTTTAACAATATTTTGAGAGGTGAGAGACAAGCTTTACATTGATTAGCAGAAGATTCTAGAATTATCAGACCTGCTGATAAGGGAGGTTTGATTGTAGTGATGGATAGAGCATTTTATTTTTTATCAATGAAGCATATGTTAAATGATTCTGCTACATGTACTGTGATTCACTATAACACTAATTTAACAATGGAGAAGCAAATTTTGCCTACTTTGAATTAATGTTTGCTGTTTAGATATATTAGTTTAGATTTATTTAATTTTTTTACAAGAGATCAATCCACTTATCCCTATCATTCAAGGCCTGTTGAAAATACACAAGAACTCTTATAACTATTCCTATAGGCCAATTGTGCCTGGGAAGAAATGGTGAACAGAGACATTTTCATTTTTTGTGGAGAAACATTTAAGACTTGTCATTGACAAAAACATATATGTCCTAAGGGATTCTAAACAATTTTTACAGGATCTGTTTTTGTTTTCTCAGCAGTATCCTATTGATGCTTCTTATATGTTTGTGACTATGGATGTTCAATCATTATTTACCAAGATTCCAAATGATTATGGACTGGAAGCTCTGATGAATTATCTCTTACATTTTAGTGACTATGATTGTTAATTTATTGACTTGTTATGTTTATTCATGGAAATTGCACTAGAGAACAATGTCTTCCTCTTTGACAAATGTTACTATCTAGAGAATGATGGCGTAGCCATGGGCACATCCAGTGCCAATACCTATGCCAGCATTATGATGGCTTGGTGGGAAGATGAAGCTGTCATAAGATGTGAGAGATTTAAGGCCAATTTATTATTCTATCAGCAATTTGCCAATGATTTGCTTTTATTATGGAAGGGGAGGCATGCGAATTACAACATTTTTTCACCATGTCAATAATTCTCTCCCTTTTTTGAAATTTACCATTTGCAGTTCTTATGATAATATACATTTTTTAGATATTCATATTGCTAGGAATGAGGATGGCAGGATCACTTCAGGGTTGTACAGGAAACCTTGTTGCAGAAACACCTATCTCCTTAGGTGAAACATGCATCAGAGCCATGTTTTTTGAACTATAGTGAAGGGCCAATGCATGCGAACATCTAGGCTCCACATGAATGATAGTGGTTTAAATAAAGAACTCTCCAATTTAAGAACTAGATTTAAGGACAGAGGCTATAGTGATAAAGATCTAACAATTAGCTTGTATGAGGTTATTTCTTTAAGGGAAGGTCTAGCTAAACCCTATTTTGTGAAAGGGTCAATGTCGATAGAGCCACCAATCAGAATTAAAACAATGCAGTAAGGAAATTATTACACTTTACTAGTAATTGCAATGGCATTTTAGGTGTTATTAAAAGACCTTGGCCACTTTTAACACCTGAGACTATGATCAGGAGATTAGTAAGTGATTCTCCTAGGTTTTAGTTTAAAAATAAGAAGAATGTTCGTAGGATGTTATGTTATCCAAAAAAGCTGGATGCTGATAGAACACATATATTTACTGGCATGAGACCATGCTTTTCATGCAATTATTGTTCGTTTATTAGCTTGGAATCAGAATTTTTGCATCTTGATTCATGGCAATTGTTTCATTTCAAAGTAATGACCAGTTGTGGTATTAACCATGTGGTCTGTTTAGTGGACTGACAATTATGCAGGGCTTTTTATTTGGGTAAAACTGACAGGGCATTAAGGCAACACATAAAAGAACACATTTATTATATTAGAATTTCCTCCTCAATAATGCACAAGCTACACGTTACTGAAAAGGGAAATGACCACAGATTTAAGTTCATGGTAGTGAATGTCATTAATGAGAGTGCACGCAAAGGTGATTTAAGAACTTACACCGAATCAATTAAAACCAAATCGATTATTAGAATGCATGCAGATAAGGGTAGTGGGTTGAATGATAGACTGTCTTTAAAACCATTATTAAAATTAAGAGGTATACGTTGATGTTTTATCTTTGTACAGCTTTTTACCTACCAGCAATGCCACATTGCTGATTGAACTTGTTAATGGAGCTTGGTTTGATTGGTTAGGTAGTTTTACACTGATGCAATTTGATTGGCTATTCTGTGCTTTTAAAGGCTGTTATTTTGTTACATTGTTATGGTCTGATGAAGCAACGTGTAACATTGTGAAAGTACTCACCTATTTCATAAAAGTTTTATTTTAGTGGGAAATTCATCTTTTATTTTTGAGACTGCTCTGTGCATTGGTTTCACTCATGTTTTTGTATGTTTGGATTAAAGAAAAAGTAATGAACGTCAACAAGAAAAGAATATTATGCTGCCGTACATACACACACAGCATTACTGTATGTTGCATTCCCTTGACTGCCACTTCAGTATAAAATACAATAGAAAAGGAAGATATCTATTGGCAAGGCTGGATAAAGCCCTGACCTTTGCACTGGGTGTCCTGTATTTTGGCTAAAGGTCAAGGCACTAGGAGGTGCCTTTAGGGGAAGGTGGGATTGGAGCAACAATCATCAGCTTGCTGACCATGGAGGGAAGGATCTGTGTTTGCATCACATTAGTGAATGGAAGGACTATCATCATCTTCTTTCGGCTGTTCCCGTTAGGGGTCGCCACAGCAGATCACCTGTTTCCATTTCTTCCTGTCCTCTGCATCTTGCTCTGTCACACCAACCACCTGCATGTCCTCTCTCACCACATCCATAAACCTTATCTTAGGCCTTCCTCTTTTCCTGTTACCTGGTAGCTTCATCCTTAGCATCTTTTTCCCAATATACTCAGCATCCCTCCTCAGCACATGTCCAAACCAACATAATTGTGCCTCTCTGGCTTTGTCTCCAAACCTTCCAACCTGGGCTGACCCTCTAATATACTTATTTCTAATCCTGTCCACCCTCGTCACACCAAGTGCAAATCTTAACATCTTTAATTCTGCCACATCCAGCTCAAACTCCAGCCTTTTTGTCAATGCCACTGTCTCCAACCCATATAACATAGCTGGTCTCACTACCCTCTTGTAGACCTTCCCTTTCACTCTTCCAGGTACTCGTCTGTCACAAATCACTCCTGACACTCTTCTCCACCCACTCCATCCTGCCTGTACTCTCTTCTTCACCTCTCTTCCACACTCACTGTTACTCTGAACTACTGACCCCAAGTATTTAAATTCATCCACCTTCGCCACCTCTACTCCTTGCATCCTCACCATTCCTCTATCCTCCCTCTCATTCACACACATATATTCTGTCTTATTCCTGCTGACCTTCATTCCTCTTCTCTCTAGAGCATATCTCCATCTCTTTCAGGGTGTCCTCCACCTGTTTGCTACTCTCACTACAAATCACAATGTCATCTGCAAACATCATAGTCCATGGGGAGTCCTGTCTGATCTCGTCTGTCAACCTGTCCATCACCATTGCAAATAAGAAAGGGCTCAGAGCTGATCCTTGATATAACCCGACCTCCACCTTAAATGCATCTGTAACTCCCACCGCAGACCTCACCACTGTCACACTACCCTCGTACATATCCTGTACCACTCTTACATACTTCTCTGACACTCCTGACTTCCTCATACAATACCACAACTCCTCTCTAGGCACCCTGTCATATGCTTTCTCTAAGTCTACAAAAACACAATGCAACTCCTTCTGACGTTCTCTGTACTTTTCCATCAACACTCTCAGAGCAAACATCGTATCTGTAGTGCTCTTTCCTGGCATGAAGCCATACTGCTGATCACTAATCATCACGGCCCTTCTTAACCTTGCTTCCACTACTCTTTCCCACAATTTCATGCTGTGACTGATCAATTTAATCCCTCTGTAGTTGCTACAGCCCTGCACATCACCCTTATTCTTAAAAATCGGTACCAAAACACTTTTTCCTCCATTCCTCTGACATCCTCTCACTTTCCAAGATTTCATTAAACAATCTGGTTAAAAACTCCACTGTCATTTCACCTAAACACCTCCATGCTTCCACAGGTATGTCTTCTGAGTCAACAGCCTTTCCATTCTTCATTCTCTTCATAGCTATCCTTACTTCCTTGCTAATCCATTGTACTTCATGATTCACTATCCCTACATCATCCAACCTTCTCTCCCTCTCATTCTCTTCATTCATCAACCCCTCAAAGTACTCTTTCCATCTCCTCAACACACTCTCCTCGCTTGTGAGTATGTTTCCCTCATTATCCTGTATCACCTTTACCTGCTGCACATCTTTCCTAGCTCAGTCCCTCTGTCTAGCCAATCAGTGCAGGTCCTTTTCTCCCTCCTTAGTGTCCAACCTTTCATACAACTCTTCATATGCTTTATCCTTAGCCTTCGCCACCTCTCTCTTTGCCATGCACCACATCTCCTTATACTCCTGTCTACTTTCTTCATCTCTCTGACAATCCCACTTCTTCTTTGCCAACCTCTTTCTCTGTATACTCTCCTGTACTTCCTCATTCTACCACCATGTCTCCTTTTCGTTCTTCCTCTGTCCAGATGTGATATTAAGCACCTTTCTAGCCGTCTCCCTTACTAGCTCTGCTGTAGTTACCCAGCTATTTGGTAACTCTTCACTGCCACCAAGTGCCTGTCTTAACTCATCCCTGAACTCCACCTCACAATTACCCTTTTTCAATTGCCACCATTTGATCCTTGGTGCTGCCCTCACACTCCTCCTCCTCCTCTTAATCACCAACGTCATCCTACAAACCACCTAATGAACCAGTTATGTGATTTGTCTAAAATGAATCTCAGGGAATTCTGACTCTGTAGTGTAGTGATCTTGGTGTTATTTTATTTAAGTAGTAAAGGTGGGGTGGTGTAGAGCAGAGATGCCACTATGCAAAATGATTTTAAAGTATAATAATTAATTTTTTGAGTTTTGAAGATGTCAGATCTTGCATTTTTATGATCAACTATCTGAGTGTCAGTTATGTTTGCAATAGATTTCTGTTATGGAGCTCTAGTCGGAATTCACATTGCATTCAGTATTATCGTCCCAGAAATTATTTAAATAAAACATAGATCCTGCCTCCACTGACCACCACTTATCACATAGGGTGCACCACACTAACATAGTTCCCTTTGATCCAGAATATAGTACCACATCTGTATTTAATTAGAAAATATTTTGTTGAACAGATTGATTTACATTTTCTTTTAAGTATTATTCAGTTTTTCAAATGTTTTTAAGTGGCACATTTTCTTTTTCAAATTCATTAATTCTCATAGGAAGGTAGCAGTGTTTTAAATTATTTACTCTAAACTGTAATATATGTCAGCATAGGTCATCACTTTAGATATAATCATTGCTTATCCTATCAAAGAAATTCAAATATGCTTTTAGTTTTCCATTAACTTTAAATGTATGTTTATCCTACTAGACAGAAAAAGATACACAAAACTCATGCAAGTATGCGGTAGGAAATCCAAATACTCCAATTTAAGCTTGTATCTTTATCATACTCGATTAATGCATTAATCAGTTTTATCTAAGACATGTTAAATGTGTACTCAAAAATTCAAACTATCTAAATGATGAATGTCAAGTTAACTACTGGAGTTTAAACATGTTCTGAAATGGATTTTTCAGAATGCTTGACATCCTCTGTTTCAAACATTTTAAGCGGTACTGGTAAAGCAGTTTTTGTATCAGTTACTTTCTCTGCAGTGAAATTTACTGTAGAAATTTTTATTTTAAGCATTGCCTATAGGAACATATCTTGACATGGAGTTAATTTACTTTAACCAGATTTAACTAGGTAGGCTGAGGTACATTTTATTACAAACGCCAATAAAAACAAAATGATTCTATGAACTCAAATGAAAGCATAATAAATGTAAAATAATGATGCAGCCACAGATATGCTACTCAGTTAATAAGGGAAAAACCTAAATTTCACAGATTGTGGAGGAAGATGACACAATTATCTGCAAAATTAGTAAGTTTTAAATAGAAACTCTTGGTATTGTTATTCGTAATTGCTCAGAACTACTTGTCAAGATGCTTAAGCTATAAAAAATATATAATTTATAAAGTACAATGTACTTTCAGGCAAAACGTGGAGCAGATTCATAACTTCATTCTGGACTATTAGTTTGCAACTAATACATTATAACCTTTTCTCTGAGATGAAGGTCATGAATAAAAATAGATGACAGCAGAAGTATCACATGGCAGAAAGCAGTCTATAATTTAAAGTCATTAAACAGTCAAGGTCAAAAATGGATTTCTAGAAATTAACCTTGAGAACAAAGTTCACGGCATAAATCTCTTGAAATCCATTTTGATAACACAACTGAAACTAATTCTGAATGGAGATATGAGCATACCAGAATGTAATTCAGAGAGAACTCCAATTAGGCTCTAAAAATTAGTTTGACACTGAAATCTGTCAGTAGAACTATAATAGCTATTATCATTAACTTCTTATAAGAACTTGTCCACACTTCATCTGGCCATGGAAATGTCAGCTGAAACAACAAATGCTATGTGTGAATGTGTGTGTGTGTGGGGGGGGGGGGGTGCATAGCTGTGTGGTTGTGTATGTCTGGCATGCTCCCTCTCTCTCTTTACACACACATACACACACACACACACACACACACACACACACACACGCACACACACTGAAAAAGAAATGTGTGAGAGTACCTTCAGTATACAGAGACTAACATTTTAACTGTTTATTACAGCAAAATGTTATATATTTGTAATTTCTAGCATGCAAACCAGTAATAACGATAAGTGCTTATTGCTATTGCCCCCCCTCCACAGGATAAAACATTTTCTACACTATTACTTCACATATTTTCTCAGAGCTAGAATGACTGGCATCCTGGACAATCCCACTAAACACACTCACACATTTAGACAGGCAATATTAATCATAGCCTCTTAAATAAAAACCTTTAATGTCTCTGACATGCAGTGAATGATCAGCACATCTTCTTGTGTGATAATTATGCTTGCCAATAGCTTGTGGCAGGGGCATTCGTCCCGTTCGCTCCACCCTAGCTACATCCTACATTTTCTGCCAGCCTGATAGCATGCAATCTAGTTTTGTACTAAATGTGTTTAATCTATCATATATGTATATGGCTCTACTTCAGTAGATTGAACATATTGCAAGTTTGAACCACATATGGCCAAGACCATATGTTTGAACTTGTAATAGTTTGAACACTGAAGTAAAAAAAGAAAAAAACAACAAAAAACAAAATTAAACATCTGTAGCAGGGGGGCTATGCCCCCCTGTACCCCCCATGTGGAGTGCTTCATCCCCTACAACCCCCTTACTTAAATATACCAACTCTGAGATCGTACTACATTGCGGAAAAGGGAAATCTTCCTGTTCCGCACTGTATGGAGATTTCCATTCAGTCCGATCGAACATTTACAAGTTTAAACATATCATCTCGGCCATATGATGTTCAAACTTGTTATATGATCAATCTACTGAAGGTGACCCATGTGTATATATATATATATATATATATATATATATATATATATATTTGTTAATATTTTCATTCTTGAGCCTACCTCTTAAAGACCACACCATTTTAACATAACATCTGCTAGTTGTTATCTTCATTAATTAATATTCCAATAACACCCCTCATTCATACTCTGTGTTTGTATTTTAACCATGACAGTCATTTATTCAGACATATTTCTGGTCAGATGTGCTTATGTTTTTACATGCCATAGTTGATATTTTATACATTGTGTCAGTCATATCCTGATAAGTAGGTTCTAAATTAGCTTTCCATATTTGTGTTCTAGTCATTTTTTTTTTACTATTAAAATCAAGGTCAACAAATATTTTGATACCTTGGTGCATTCATTACCCAGGCCTTCCTAATCAAGGACAGCATCTTAGTTAATCTACTACCTGTGGCAACATTTTTGTAGTCTGTTAGGAAAATAGAAACAACCTGAGCAGACATTCCCATGCAAAAATTTTAAACTTTCTTAATCTGATAGCATGTATCGGCACTTCACTTAAGTTAATACGTGTGTCCCATTCTATATTCATGGAAGTCTTCCTCTTCAAATCTATTTTTGTCCTGTCAGACTGTTCTTTTGGCTTTCCCCGAAGAGCTTTTTAAGCTATACCAACTATTTGTTTTGTCCAAGCTAAGATTTTCCTGCATTCTACTAGTAACTTTGATAGGGCTACTGCCTTGGGGACTCTTTTCCTCTGTAGTCTAATCACAGTTATTTCCACTAGAAGACTCCTAAAAGATAACGTATTTCTTTGCTGAAAAATATATTTCTGTCTTGTTTTTCCTTTAGATCTTGTAATTCTGTTCTATGATGCTTCCATAAACTTAAATATCATTTTTTTGTCCATACTTTTGCTACATTGCTTCTTTCCCTTTACCTCAACATCATCTCAGTTTGGAGGATCTCTTTCTCCCGTTCAGGAATTCTCCCCTCATTATTATCTTCTTTATTATAATAACTTTACCCAAGAGGGACTTAGAAGACACCGTTATTATTGTACCAGTCCCAAAAGGACAATTTCTCAGATTCTGTAGTACTAAGTCATGTTCCAGATTTAATTCTTCCCATTTGGCTGTGTATTTTTGAGTTTAGGGAGATAAGGCCACATGATTTGAGTTGCACTAAAGTATTCATTAAAGTTAGGAATGCCTTGTCTATCCTCCAATTCTGTAGGCATTACTAACTTTTCCAAAGCAAAGCTTTCCTGTTTTCTGCCGCATGCAAACTCCTGAACCTTCCTTCTTATTAACCCAAAGTATTTCTCTCCTGGATGGATTAAAAATTCCTGACCTAAATAAAGTATCAGGGTAACCAGAAACATCTTAATTGCTTAGATTTTATAATCCAAATCCATTGTCATCAACCTGCACTTTTTATGTTTTGCTCAAACTTTCTTCTATACCTCTATTCATGAGTCACACACCAAATTAAATAGACATATCCCTGAGTACTTCATCCAGGTAGGACTCCAAGAGCATGGTAATTCCTTGAGTAGGTTATGAGGAAAAAGAAACTTTAGTACAAGTGTCATGCTTTTTAGTTCATTCACTTTGTAGAGCAACAAGTACTGAAGATTCCTCAGCATCTAAAACAACACCAGTACGTCCTGCTCTTCTCTGAATACAATAATATGTCAACTGCAAAAAATACCAGCTTAATCTGCTGATCATCTCATTTATTACCTTGATTCTGAAGGGCTCTGACTTGTATAGCCAAAGGCTGTAAATAAAGTTCAGAAGTACTAGGGACAGAGAACACCCCGGACATATAGCCTTAAAAGTCAAATGCTTCCACGAACTGCCCCCCTTGTTTTGATCCAGGCATTTAACATATTTATTCACAAAATTTAACTACACAGTCATGTATGTAATCCATATTTTATTACCTTCATCAAGAAATCCTTGCATACCATATGAAAATCCAATACTTTTCCGTTAAACCCCTACCACTTCACACTGCTGTGTTTTGCCGCTATTTCGTCGGCACTTTGGATTGCTTTCTTTCCTACATCACTGACGAAGATGACATAAAAACAAATACCCAAAGAAGGTTATCCAAACTGCCGATGAAATACCGTTAAAACCCTACCACTTTTTGCTGCTATGTTTTGGCAGTATTTCGTCGGCAGTTTGGATTGCCTTCTTTCCTACAACACTGATGAAGATGACATTAAAAGAAATACAAAATGAAGGTATTCATCTTCACACTTCATACCCTTCATAAAATTCATGCTGATACAAAACCTGCTATGCTATCAACTTTCTAAGTCTGTAACTGTATCATGTAAAATGCACATCTGTACTTCTACACCTTTGTCCCTCATTACTTATATTTACTTTCCAATTTTGGTCAGCTAACAGCTTGAGAGATATGCAACCACTACATCAGTATGTTGTTTCTGATTATCCCTGACAAGTTGCACAGCTTATTTCAGACAGTTGGCCCTGAGTTGGAGAATTAAGCATATTGCTGACAACTTCCTTAATATATACCTCTCAGCTGTCCAGATTTTTCACAGAATGTCATTTCTGCCTCATGTTCTTGGTGGTTTCCTCATAACATGTGTAGTCTCCTTCCAAATCAGTGAAGATTAAAGTCACAAAATAATGACAAACGTTTGAGTTTCAGACTAAACATCATTCAGAAAAAAAGCATGCTAACACCAAACAGTTGTTCTTGCAACTTTCCGAGTTTATGGGAGCAATATTTAAAATCTTTCCCTATTTTGGGGGCTTTGCTCCTCCATTACTTTTGGATTTGTCTAAATCTCTTGCGGTAAGAGGTTAAGACATAACTGTTAATGATTTTCAACACATTTCCACATCTCAGGAGTTAGTCTGTAATAAAGTCTGAACTATTTTTTTAATTGTTCAGCCTAAACCTAATGAAATTATCTGTACATAAGCGAGTTGGTAGGAAAGAAGGCAGCGCGAAGTTGTAGGGGGTTTAACGGAAAAGTACCGAAAAGCCTTTACTGCATCAAAGCTTATAATTACCAATGAAGGCCCATCTCCTTAGTATCTAGTTGAAGTGTACTAGCTTTGGTGACTTTGTCAACTTGTGTTTACTGGTCATGAATCCACAACAGTCTAAACCAAGAATGCCATCCTGCTAACCAGTATCCTATTAAAATGTAATCTGGGTTTAAAACTGATATTGACCTATATGAGGGTAGTTTCATTATGTCCTACTATTCTTTATGAATAACTGATACTGTTACCTTTTGCCATGTTGGCAAGATCATCTTCCCCTCTAACACTTGATTAAATAACATAGGCTATATAGCTATAAATTTTTGTCCACCTGTTTTCCATACTTCCACAGTGATGTCACCCTTAGTAGATTTGCCTACATTTTGCTACATCATTTGTACTGTAACCTTGTTGACTGAATAGGGCTCAACTGCATTTTAGCCTGCTCATGGTTCAACTGCAACAAATTTTACCACACAAAATATTTGCAGATAATCCTCTTATTTTCTTCAGCAACACAGTGTTTTACATACAAACCTTTATAAAACATAAACATAGCCAAAATCTTACTTCTAGTTAAAATAGCTTGGCGGTATCTTATTTTTACAAATCCACTCTCTTTCTACAGTCTATGTCTTTGGGTAAACATATATCTGGGTAATTCTGGGATCTAGGGATGCTCTCAAAGTAACTATTTCTAATAGCTGCATGTCTCAATTTACCCAACAGCTCTGAAAACTACACAGGAACATTAAATTAGACAAGTGGCTGCACACGATTATAGCAGAGAGGTCTGTGTGCGCTGAAAGTGATGTCCACTGCTCACATTTTCATCTAAAGAAACATGGCAAAGGGTTCCCAGGATTCTCCTACTATGTTATCTGCATGACAGTGGTGATATGGGCACACTAATTGCACTATGATGTTTATTAACAAAACTGACAGTAGAAGCTGCTGCTAACATGTAATATGCATATCAGTGGTAGAGTTATATGCATTGTGATGGTTATTAGCATGACTCAAAGTACACACAGGTTGTCCTTGGTGTGCATTGTGCATATAAGTGGTGCTACAAACATATTATAATGTTTAATAACATGGCTAAAGGTCAAAGTTGAACTAAATGTACTTTGGGCTCTGGATTGTTTTCTAACCATCGCCCCCTCCCATAAACTTTTCTGGACCATGTGTAAATGCACACATTATTTTGAAGTCACTTTTCCCATCAATGTAATTATATACTTATCTACCAGATTGTTTAAATTGTCTTTATTGTTTAATAAATCTAAATTTGTCAGAGTGTGTTTTAAATTTTTAGTCATGAACATTTTTCCAGTGAGAAGTGAAACAAATTTTACTAACCAATTATAGCAAAAATAACACAGAATAAAATGTAAACCATCGCTAAAAGTCAATTCAACACAATAAAAAAAATATCACAAGAAAAGTAGAAGAACCTTACAAAGCTGTCCGACATCAAATAGTTTATTGATACAAAGCTGTCCAGTATAAAATAGTTTATGAACCTATAAGTGCTTTCAGGCTAAATGACCTTCATCAGATCATAGAACAAAAACACAGACTCAAATACTTTCAAAGGTAACAAAATCAGTGAATCAAGGTTAAAGGTCAATTAAGATATCCAAAAAATAGTTAACAAGAAACAATTAAAAGACAATTAAAATCAGTACATAAGTCTCTTAGCTTTTAAAACTGGTTTTAAAGGGGCCATATAGTTAAGACCATAGTCCCTATCTGCTTGTAGTTTAACAATCCATCTAGTTTCAACAAGCTCAATTTTATTTCGAAGATCCCCTCCCCTCAGGCCATTATTAACCAGATGCAAAACCAAAAATGTAAAAGAATGAGCAGAGAAAGTAGCAACATGTTTAGCTAATGTACTACTGATATTAACATTTTGTATGTCACAGAGATGCTCCAAGATACAATCTTTCAAGGATTAATTGGTCTTACCTACATAAAAATGAGCGTAGACATTACAGACAGCTAAGTACACTAAATGGGTTACCTTGCAGTCAGCATAGAATCTGGGTAAAAACCTTTTGTCAGTCACAGGATGAACAAAAAAATTTTCAGAGCAAATAGAACTACATGCACTGCATATCCTACAAGGAAATTTTCCAACTCTTTGTGACCTGTCCACCCCCACTGTAGATTTGGGTCCATAACAAAGTTGCCTTTTCAGAGAGAGGGCACTCTTAAAGCAAACATTAGGCTGTTCTCCAACAATTGTTGTTATATTTTCATTGGTTTTCAGAACTGAACAATTTCTCTTGATAGGCTGACAAACAAGATTAATGTCACT
This sequence comes from Protopterus annectens, assembly GCF_019279795.1. Taxonomy (NCBI): domain Eukaryota; kingdom Metazoa; phylum Chordata; order Ceratodontiformes; family Protopteridae; genus Protopterus; species Protopterus annectens. The sequence continues at coordinate 1,553,296,310 of NC_056728.1, forward strand.
AGAGTTTGTCAGAGTAATTCTAGGCTTGAGACAAGTGGCTGCATGTGCTGAATGTTGAGACGAGGGATCACATTTATATGGGCTCCTATTGGAGAAATAAGGTCTTGCTTTGGTCCTCCTAAGACCTTGAGCCTCAGTACATTGTAGATTGGTCTCAGTAGTACCATATCCTCTCTCACGGAAACTACTAGTCTTTATCTCCATTGCACTTACAGCCTCCTTATCCTCAATATGAAGGTGTGAGGCTCTCATATATTGCTTCTTTAAGACATTTCTGAAAACATGCCCAGGGTGCATACTAGTGCTATGCAGGGTACTTTCCTACAGCATTCTTTCCTGAAAAGACAAGTATTAAGTTGACCAATGTTACCCTTATACACTCAGATATCAAAAAAATCAACGGTGTCCAGCATGTAGCTGAAAGTAAACCTCAGGAATGGTGTGCTATTGTTCAGAAACATAATGAAATTGTCCATAGCTTCTATTGTGCCATCCCAGAGCAAAACAAAATGTCATCCCCAAAGTGACCATAATATCTTACATGAGAGGAAAAGGCATCAGCTCTAAACACATATTCAGCCTCCCAGTTAGCCATGACCATATTTGCATAGCTATTTGCATGCACAGTTCCCATGGCTACACCCAGAAAAAACACATCCTCAAATATGAAAACATTGTTTTCAAGCACCATCTCAAGCAAAGCACAAACACGAGTAATCAAGTCATGATTGTAGTCACTGCTGCGAGTTAAAAACAGCCTCACTGCTTCAACCCCCCCAAATCATTAGGGATCACAGTGAATAATGTCAGTACATCCAGAGTGATGAAGAAACTCTGTGATAAATCATAGCCTGTAACACTATCTAAAAGGCCTCATAAAAAAATTTCAGTATCTCTGTGGACAGTTGGGATCTTGTCTAAGACTGGCCTCAATTTATTTTCAATAAAAATAGACAAAGGGTCTATAAGGAGCCCCTAACAGATACTATCAGTTCTAAAGATGGTCTCACAGGGTCCTTATGGACCTTCGGCAGTCCATATATCATAGGGACAAAGGGTCTATATTACATCATCGAAGTCTTATAACTTCGAACACGTAATGTTCGAACCATTATGTTCAAAGTTACAAAACTTCGACTATGGACAAAAAAAAAAAAAAGAAAAACGGAAAACAAAATAAACTGTTTTAAGCAGGGGGGCAAGCCAACTCCGAGATCGCACCCCATTGAACAAAATGGAAACCTCCATTTATGGAGATTTCCATTGAAATGCTCAAACTTTTACAAATTTGAACTTTTGGTCTCGACCATATGAGGTTTGAACTTGTAAACGTTCGACTACGTGATAGGAAGCCGGGACAAAAGGTCTTGGACTAATAAGAAGTCTTAAAGCTCCTTCATCAAGAGCCTTGTCATCAAAAGATCATATAGGTAAATATGCTCTGCCAGTAGCAGCCTATTCAATTCCACCTTGGTAATCTGAACATAAGTATTAGCATCAGATAACATGTTATGCATACTCAGTAAATAGGTTGCCCTTTCCATAACAACCACAGCTCCTCCCTTGTCAGCTGGCCTTATTTGAATATCTTGATTATTTCTAAGATCAGAAAAAGTCAATCATTCAGTATGACTCAAATTATAGAAATGCTGAGGGTGTGGGTTGTTTAGGCTCTGAAAAATATCAGTCTCACACGCTCTCAAAAAGGCTTCTATGAGTGGACAAGAGGGTGCTATAAAGGCACTAGGTTTTCTCAAAATAGAGACCACATCAGAAGTTGGAAACAGCACTTTTAGTAAAACATTTCTGGCAAATAACCTAAGGTTAAGAACCACATCAATAAAATCAGAGCTTACAGCAGGTATAAAGGACACACTTTGATTAGCAATCCCTAGATGTTTCTCGGATAGTTCCATTGATGAAAGATTGATCACTAGTGATCTCTTCTCTGCTTCCAATCTGGTACATCCCTTGCCCGTGATGTTTTATCTTTTTCTTTTAAAAGCTTCCTTCTTTTTCAACCCCTGCTCTGAAACCACTGCACAAAAGGTCTCAGAGATACTGGTATCATAAGATCATTGGAAATTACAAGCCTAATGGCCCTAGAGCCTTTTTAAGCTTAGTTATTCATGCCCCAAATTTCCCAATTATCAATATCCATGGGCTAAAATTACTTGAGTATATGCTTGTGCCTTAGGGCATCTACAAACTTCCCCTGTCCATAAGGGCCATGAGTGATAAACCAGGGGTAAATTCAGAATTTTCCATCCATTGGTCCAAATTGTGTACTAATAGACTTAGGGAGATCTCTGTTTCGGATGGTGGGAAGTTTGTTCCCGACAAGGTGTAATCTCTAAGACACATACCTGTCCATCCAATATGTTTTATTTATGTCACAGAAGAGCTTTAGATCCTTAGATCAGGTAAGCCTAGTGTTGCTTGTTTTGCAGATGTGTAGCAGAACCATCAGGCTGGATCAGAGTATGCCTTGTAGGTTAAGCATAGCTTGCCCTTCAGTAGTTTGTAGGAGACCAAGTAGAGGGACAGGTCTTTGAGGTGGTCTGCATTGGACATATTTACAACATTTATTCTTTTAGTGAGGATCCTCTGTGGCTAGTCCAGCTGTTGCAAATGCCTTGTCAGGTAAATGCCAAAAGGTGCACTATATTCGATTATTGTTCTATTGAGGGCAGGGTATAGTGGGACTATTATCTCCTCAGAACTGGATGCCATGTCATGCCATGACATTATTTATAAGTTGTTCCATTTAGAAGGATTTTCTCACTACCATGGATACATGGTGATCAGAGTTGATGTTACTGTCATCCTGAGTTCCCAAGTCCCTTACCACTGAGTCTACTCTTAGCGGAATGTTATCAGTATAGTCATTTTAAAGGGTGCTTGCCTTCCCAAAGGGGATAATTTTCCACTTTTTTGCATTAAGTGTTAGTCCACAGTTCTGGCACCAGTTATCTGTCTGTGTCAGGCTCACCTGGAGGATCTCTACATCTTTGGGAGATTCAAAGATTGCACCCAACTTGAATTTGTCAGCAGATTTGGTCAGCCAAAGGACCTGTACATGTACCTTTACTCCAGAGAAGTATATTCCAAAAAGGAGAAATCCCAGTGCTGAGCTCTGTGAGTTACCCCTGGTAATGGGCTTCCCCCACCCAAACTTCATGTGTTCTCTGAGCCATTTGGTTATCCTTTGAATGTCATAGGGATTTATGTCTACATTTGTGAGTTTGTCTATAATACTTGAGTGAGGTATTGGTTTAAATGTCTTTGCCTGGTCAAGGTAGGCGGTATGTACAACTATGTTCTTGTCCATGGCTTTAGTGACATTTATGAAGAAGTACACCAAGCTTAGTATGACCTTAACTACATGAAACAGAACTGGGATGGATCCACTGTCTAAAGATTTCCTATTTGTTTTTTTAGCTGGTCCCCAATAATTCTTTCCATGGCCTTGCATATAAGATTAGACAAACGTATGTGACTGAAGTTCCTGGGGTCTGTTAATGGTCCACCTTTGTATAGAGGGATGACTGTTACTGTGACAGCCCTTCTTTACCCTGGCCAGTAATCAAGATGTGCCAATACTCACCACTGACACCAGTGAGAGCTGGTCACTAAAAACAGAGATGGATTTACACCTTATTTCAAATGCAGCTCTGTGCATCCAACACAATTTCCCCCAAGAATATACAGGGAATACACTCCACAGGGACTGAACTCTCTGTCTCTCCAGATCCCAAACAAGACCCACCTTGGGGCACTGTGTCCCAGTTCCAAGTGTCTGGCACACACACTTCAATATCTGATTTTTCCACCGCACATACACATACACACCTGGGAAAGGCTGACACAGATTCACCAGCTGTGTCCTCTGTTGCCAGACCACATGGTAGATTGTTGTCGCCGGCCAAATATTGTAAGGCTCTTACAAAGGGGTAACCAATTATACTGTGTCAAATTAATACTGATAAAAATGGTAGAGTTTGACCAAAGCAGTAAGACTTTTGGAGTGGCCACAGTAACACTGAAATAAGCATAGGTATTTTTAATATATTAAAAATGGCCACTTAAAGACCAGCCACAATGAAAATGCATAAAATATTTAATAATGGATAATAAAAATAGAAAACAGGAACATTCATAATATTTAGTTACAATAAACGTGAGAGATTTCAGTCACAGAAAATATAAATTACTACAGTTGGATAAAAATTCACATGCAGAAAAATAAATAATACTAAACTAATCTCACAGTGCTTTTCCACACTAAACTAAAGATAAACTGTCCCTAGTTAACTCACTCAATATTCCAAGGCAAGATGTACTACTGAGATGCTCACTTCCACAAGGCAAGTACACCCTGAGATGTACAACTTACAACTACTGAACAACTGAACTGTGATAACTGAGACAGATATTTTATATATCAGATTCCAAATAAAAACAAAAATAAATTGCTGTTGCCAGAGTTCTGTCCTTCAGCTGGTTATAGAATTTCATCACATCTAGTTACCTGACTCTGGCACAGTTCACATTCAGAACTCTGTTAAGATTCTGTTGCAACATTTTTTTAATGTAAGCAACTTTCACAAATATATTTTCAGTATAAGCATCTGCATAAATCAGTGTGGCAGTGAAATGACACAAGACCAACCACAAAACTTCAGCTAGCCATGCTGGCACATACCACACATGTACTGTCCCACGTCTCCTAGCATAGCTGACAATACCTCACAATGTTACCCCCCCCCCCTTTGAAGACTGAAGCTAGTTTTTCAAGTGACCCTGGAAAAACGTTGCTTGAGAGAAATAGCCTGTCTGGGGACACATAAACCTATACCCTGTCTTGAGAATCCTTCTGCATTGGCATTGTTGTAATCTGGACTGGCTAATACAGGGGATCCTCCCAAAGCTGCTTTAAGCCTTTGGAATGCCTGTTCACAGTTTGGGGTCCACACTATTTATCTGGCCTGTTTTTCCTTGTCAGGTCTGTGAGAGGAGCAGCTATTGTACTATAATTGGGAACAAACTTTCTATAGTACCTTGCTGTCCCCAAGAATGCTCTCACTTGCTTTTTGTTAACAGGGGCAGGCCACACCTGAGTAGCTTCCACCTTAGCAGGTGCTGGCTTAATCTTACCATTCCCCACTCTGTGTCCCAGGTAAGAGACCTCTGCCATACCCACCTGACACTTACTGGGCTTAATGGTCAACCCTGCCCTTTGCAGTCTGCCCAGGACTGCTCTGACATGCTGAGGCTACCTTATGTTAACATAGTACAATATGTGTCCATGCCTCCTACCAAGCAGGTTTACCACATAATTAAGACTACTAACTTTTCTTACCATATCATAGGGTCTGCCCCAAGCAGCCTGCATCTTATTGTGTCTGCCAGGAATGAGGACCATTACCTGTTGTCCCACAGCATACTATTGGGTTAGATCGTTATTGTCATACCAAACATTTTTCTGCTGTTGGGCTCCTGCCAGGTTCTCCTGGGTGAAGTCCATGAGCTCACTAAGTGTTGTCCTGAGGTTTAGGACATATGCCACAACAGACTCCTTGTGGGATTCACACTCACCCTCCAACTCATCACAAATCAAATCTAAAGGTCCCCTCACCCTATGCCCATACATTAACTCAAAGGATGAAAATCTTTTGGATTCCTGAGGTGTGTCTCTGAATGAAAACAGTAGATGGAGCAAATATTTGCACCACCCAATCCTAAACTTGTCTGCAAATGCACTTAGCATGGTCTTTAGTATAGACTTTAGCATCTTCACAACACCATTAGTCTGGGAATGGTAGGGGGTAGTCTTAAAGTGCTTTACCTCACAATGCTTCCAAAGACAAGCCAGCAAGTCTGAAATAAAATTGGCACCTCTGTTAGTTAGTATTTCTCATTGGCCACCTTTTCTGGTTTAATGGAGTACAAAGTGACTACCTCAGGGTATCTGTTAACATAATTTATTACCACCAGGATATACTACTTCCCTATGGAACTTGGGGTGCCCAGATGCCCCAGAATATCCATAGCTACTCTCTGAAATGGCTCCTCAAATCACAGGCAAAGGCATCAACTGAGCTTTGGTCTTGTCTCCTACCTTGCCTACCTTTTGGTACTGGTCACAGGTCCTGCAAGTACCCTGTTACATCCCTTTCAATCCCAGGACAATAATTCTGAATAATATGACTCTTAGTATGCTTTATACCTATGTGACCTGCAAAAAGAATGTCATGAACTATAGGTAGAAGTGCTAGATTGTAGGCCATGGACAATACCAACTGCTGTATTACCTCACCCTCTAGCCCTCCCTCAGGAGTCCACTCTGTGTTCAGTAACCCTTTGTCTTAGTATACAGACTCCCTTTTTCCTTGAGCATCAGGTGCAGCCTTAGTAACCTCCATCAAGCCTTGTAGTGTAGGATCCAAAATCTGAGCCTATCTCAACTCTATCTTTGTAAGTTCATCTAGCTCCCCATCCTCAGGAAGCCTAGTATCTTCTGATAACTGTGCCTCCCTGTCAGCTTGGGCACTGGCACTCACCTCTTCCCTTGCAGTTTCCCTGTCCATGGGAACATCAGTACCTACCAGCAGCTGTGGATTACTTTCAGACTCAATGCTACTAGGTAGCTTCCTCCCTGAGATAACCACATCTCCAGCCCCAGCTTCAGGCATGGGTCTGTTTGGGTACCCCCAGGCTCCCAGACCTACCTGTCTGTTTCCAAGCCTGATTGCATTTAACTGCATGCACAAAAGGTACTATATTATCACAATCATTCCCTATTAAGACATCTGCATGGATATCCTCAAACACATTTACCTGCTTGTTCCCTTTTCCACCCTCCCAGTCAAGGTGAACCCATAGCCAAGGTATTTGTAATGGGGTCCCTCCTAAGGATATAACTGGTGTAGACTGCCCAAGCAAGTACTGCTCTTCTTTAACCACTGCAGGCTTTACAATGGTTATGTCAGAGACTGTGTCTCTCTTAGCAGTGGCCTGTTTTCTATCCTCTAATATAGGATAAAATCTCTGGTGATAGTTTGGTACCTCTGTTGTCTCCAGATAACTTACAACTGGTGCCCTGTTATTTCCACTTTCTGGCTCCCTCACCTGATGTTTCCCACCTTGCTTCAGTGGACATTTGTATGCTACATGGTCCATCTGATTACATTTAAAACATCTAACCTCTAACCCTGGCCGTGTACCTAAACTAGTGGCTTTCTCTGTTACTGGTAGACTCTGTTGAGGTGATTTAGGCTGCCAACCATAGGTTCCCTTATATCCACATGCAGTACTGGGTATCCCCTTCTTATGGAGTATTGCCCTGCTTGCTAAGTAGAGATACCCTTTTCTCCCCAGCTCATCTTCAGAGTTACATTTTCAGTCTGCCAACAAGATTCTCATGTGCTCAGGCAAAGTGCTAAGGCTTTTGCCCCCACCAAAAGGTCTGTAAGCCTTACAAAAGTAGTGACCTGTCACCCACTCACACACCTATGAAAGTAAGCACTTAACTCAGCAATATAATTACAGGCACTTTCATCTGCCTTCCATCTATGCTCACAAAACCATTTTCTATATGCTTCAGTTGTTAACTTAAAACAGTCTAGCAAACATTGTTTTTTTTGTAATTTAAACAGTCAATATCAGACAATTTAGAAATAGCAGTTACAGCTTTACCATGGAGTAAGGGGGTCAAGAACCATACCCAGAGCTCTTGGCAACATCGTACTGTTTGCATGCCCTTTCAAATATATGAACAAAACTATTCAAATCAGTATCATCTTTAAATTGTGGAAGAAATTTACTGGCTTCTATTGCTTCTGGGGTTCAATTACCCCCTTCCCTATTACCTCCATGATCCTGTCGAAGAGTCAGTATCTCTGTTTCATGCTGATGCTTCTTCTCCTTTTCTTCAGCCTCCAAATGTTTCTGTTCAGTCTCCAAACATTTGGCATCCAGTTCATAATGACAATGTTTCGCCCTTTCTTCAGCTTTGAAATGTTGCAGTTCATGCTAATACTATTTCTCCCTTTCTTAAGCCTCCAAACTTTGCAGTCTCCATCAGTCTCCAGTTCAAGTCTCTTTAACTCCAGATGGATTTTTAAGTCCTCTGAGGAAAAGATGAGCTGCCTTATTTCTGAAGGCTGCACATCCCCATCACTGGACTGGCAATCAGCCTGGCTGCTGGACTGTGCTGCAGCTGCAATTAAGGCAAAAATCACTATCCTCTTTTGATAAGTTGGCATGCACCCGGTTTCCCTGACTAAACTAACAAAAGTAAATAAAAATGTTGTGACACTGAAACTCTGAATGTTTACCTTGTGGGTGTTGAGAGTACACACACCTTCAGTGACAACTGCTTACAGGCTACTGATGTTCAACCAATTCCATCATTGCCACCAATATGTGATGGCCCCTCTTTACCCTGAGTCAGTAATCAAGGAGCCCCAATCCTTACCACTAACACCAGTGAAACGTAGACACTAAAAATAGGAATGGGTTTACACAGTATTTCAAATGCAACTCTCTGCATCAAACAACATTTCTCCCAACAGCACACAGGGAACAATCTCCACTTGGACTGGACTCTCTGTCTCTCCAGATCCCAAACAAAACCCACCTTGGAGCACTGTGTCCCATTTCCAAGTATCTGACACACACACTTGAATATCTCATTTTTCACACACACACACACACACACACACACACACACACACACACACACACACACACACACACACATGCACACTTGGGAAAGGCTGTCACATATTTGCCAGCCATGTTCTCTCTCTCTCCAGACTACAGTGTAAATTGTTGCCACTAGCCACAAACTGTAAGGCTCTTACAAAGGCATAACCAATTATACTGTGTCAAATTAATACTGATAAGAATGGTAGAGTGTGACCAAAGTAGTAAGACTTTTTGGAGTGGCCACAGTGACACTGAAATAAGCACAGGTACTTTCAAGATATTAAAATGGTCACTAAAAGACCAGCCACAATGAAAAGCTATAAAATATTTAATAATGGATAATAAAAATAAAAAAAAAACAGGAAAATGCTTAATATTTAGTTGCAATAAACATCAGAGTTTTCAGTCACAGGAAATATAAAATAACACATTTGGCTAGAAACTCACATGCAGAAAAAGAAATATTAAACTAATCTCACGGTACTTTTCCTAACTAAACTAAAGAGAAACTGTCCCTAGTTAACTCACGTAATATTGCAAGGCCAGATGTACTGCTGAGATGTTCAATTCAAAAAGGCAAAATGAGATGCTCCACATGCTGAACTGTATAGGTAACAATTATCGAAAAACTAGACTGGGATAGCTGACATAGATCTTTTGTATATCAGATTCTAAAGAAAAACAAAAACAAACTGCTGCTGCCAGCACTCCGTCCTTCGGCTAGTTATAGAATGACATCATATCTAGTCACCTGACTCTGACACAGTTCAAATTCAGAAATCTGTTAAGATTCTGTTTGAGCATTATTTTTAACATAAACAATTTCACAAATACATTTTCAATACAAGCATCTGCACAAATCAATGTGACAGCAAATGACACAAAATCACCCACAAAACTTCAGCCAGCCATGCTGGCACATGACACACATGCACTGTCCAACTTCTCCTCTTACAGCTGGCAATACCTCACAGTATCACAGTTACAGCTCTGCATTCCCTAGAGATGAAGCTTGCCTGGAGGTTGTAGTTGAATAGAGATTCTAGTGGGCCTGACAGGTCAAGTTTCAAACAATTTATGCGGCATCCTGGAATATTATCAGGACCAGCTGATGCAGTGTTTTTAGCTCTGAAGAGTGTAGTAAGGATCTGTTCTTTTGCAATAGTTGAGGTTGACATGGTAGAAGGTATTTCTGGGTTGGGGGGCTGTCTGGGGCTGATATGGGAATGCAATTGGAGCTAAATTTATCAGCCAGCAAATTTGCTATATCCCCCAGTTTGGGTATAAGAAGTTCCATTTACCATTAGTTCAGCACAATGTTGCATATTCTCTTTAAGGCTGTGTACATTATTGAAAAATTCCTTAAGTGTATCCTTAGTCTGGGAGGCTATTTTTGCCTCAAAGCTCTTTTTTGTGGACTTGATTAGTCCCCTGAGTTGCTTGTTGAGACTAATAAGGGAGATTTTGTCTTTTGGATATATGACTTCCTGTTTTTGGACAGGATTTTCTTTCTTTTGTTATACAACCTAGTTATAAAGGGGGGTCCTCCAAGAGGGCTTATTTTGGTTAAGTACTGCTTTTTTTGCAGTTATTTACATGTTTGTAGAGGGTTTCCATAAACACTTTTGCATAGGGCATTGTATTCTTTGAGTTTGGAGGGACTTAGAATTTAGCTATGCCATCAATGCAGGACATTTCAACCATAGAAGACAACTCAAACTGATGTAATGAAGATCCTCCAGTGTCTGTACCAATCAGTTGCAGTCACTTTACACAAACCTCACATGTCTGATTGTAATAAAAATCATTACTGTAAAGGATTTCATTTTGTTTTTACACATATGCACACTAGTCCTGTAAAGACAAACTAAAGACTGTTTAACTTTATTAAGTCAGCTGGGTCATTCACTATCATCCAAACAATAAACTCCATACCCAGCTATTATTTCCACATTGCTGGCTGTTTACTTTAGAATGTCTAGGCATGGTAAATATTGATACAGGTAATAATGGCCAAAGTAAAATATTTGAAGTTTGTTTCACACAAATACTCTTTAGCAACACTAAAGTATTCCTATTTACTTCACACAAATGCGCACCAATCTTGCAAAGTCAAATTAAGGACCACTTAAATTGAGCAGGTGACAGCAGAAGGTACTTTCATCCACATATAAATACCCCCCCCTCCATTCACTAGAAGTTATAGACTTTTTGTTGACTTTATACACTTCTGATTGCTATGTACAAATACATTATATGTACTACTGGTAGCTTTGGGTGAACTACATGAAATTGTGTAAAGATCACTAGCATCATACCATATCACCCAGGCATGTGTAGCACAGTTTAAAGAGATGAGTGAGTATAAATAATGAGTACATAAGAATAAATGTTTACACAACAAAAACATAATAAATGTCAACATGGTCAATCTCTGCAAAAGTAAATGCCATCTGATTAATTCAACATTAAAGAAAACTGTTACTAATACAGATAATGCCATTTCTAGACAATTTGTATTTCAGTGCTCCATCCACAAATTCAGCGCCTTTTATCTTAGAACAATAAATGGTCTGAATAGCATTAAATAAATGAAGTGCTAATGATATTGCTATGCCATTTTCTTAACTAAATCAGCTATGCATCAGTTAACTGGTAACACAAAGCAACAGATCAACACATATTCAATTAAATGTAAAAATGTTTCACAGTCTGATCTTGTAGAAGAAACTGCATCACATTAGTATGCAACAATGACTGCATAATGGACTACATTAAAACAGACATGGAGGAGCTCTCGAATTATGTAGCCCAGACAGGTATGACCCAAGCCCTGAGCAGCTTCCTACCATCACCCAGAATGATATCACAGTACAAGCAGAAAATTATTGATTTCAACAATTGGCTAAATTTCTGGTGTCATTCTAAGGGGATCCTGTATCTGTCTGCCTAGGATGACATGACTGACAGACCTACATGCTTTGCCAGAGATGGCCTGCATCTGTCAGACCTGGGCTTCCGGATACTGGCCAAGGCTCTTGCCACCCCTATAGTGCCTTTTTTAGGTGGTTTCCCAAAGACCAAATTACCACCATAACAGCTACAAACAAATGCAATCTGAGGGTCATGCTGCTCAATGCTAGAAGTCTAAATCTCAAAATGCACTCATTCGAAGCACTGCTTAAAATGAAGAACATTGACATTTGTGCTATAACAGAGACCTGGTTCAAGGCAGCAGATAGCACCCCTGCACTACCAGGCTACAACTCATTCCATACCTTCCGGCCCCAGAACTTGGACTGAAGCTCCAAAGGCGGTGGTGTTTCCATATTCATAAAGAATGCACACACCTCCAGACTGGTAGCCCAACATGACGCATCAGAGATACTTCAGGTGCAGCTAACATTGGGTAAGACAGCGATTCAGTTTGTAGCCTACTATAGGTTCCCAAACATGACCCAAGACTCACACTCCATTTTCCTAAGTATCCTGAAGAATATTAGGGTCCAACCTAACACTCTCAAAATGGGCAACTTAAACTACCCCTCCATTAACTGGGAAAACTACTCATGTACTGGACCAGCTCATTCTTAACCACACTAGAGAGAGCAACATCCTTGACCTAGCCATTACTAACATGGGCGACCATTGCTCTGTACCAGTAGTCAACTCCTCCCTGGTTAGATCCGACAACAAACTAATCACCTTGGAAATCCACATCCCTTCCACATCCCCCACAAAAGTAACTACCATAAAAAACTTCTCCAAAGTTAACATTGGGCTCCTAAAAACAGAGGTGGTTAACTTCATGGCACCCATGCAATTGGAGAACAGCTGCATGACCACCTAATCATACACTAATGCCCTGTGTGAACACATACACAAATGCATGGATCTCACCATAGCCAATCTGGTGGTCCCCTGCCATAAACAAACTCTACAACAGAAGGAGGAAACTGATGAGAAATATGGTGAAGTCCCAAGACTGGAAAAATTCCCTTATCAGCCTCAACAAAAAGTTGAGATCCCTCATCAAATCCTCTAAAGCTATCTATAAAAACAGAATTGCAGCAGATAGTAAAGACAACCACAAGGCCTTCTACAGTTATGTAAAGAATCTCCACGGCAATACCCAGATTTGCTTGGAACTATTGCACAATGTCACCTCCTATACCAACTCAACAGATATTGCCAATATACTGGCCAACAGAATCAGTGCCAACTTTACCCTCTCTCCCCCACCAAAGGACCAATCACAATGCCAGTAGATTGCCAGGGACCCAGTATTACTGCTGCACAGGTTAAAACAGCACTGTGTGAGGCCATGGATACAGCTTATATGGGACCTGAAAATATCCTTGGCTGTGTTCTACATGAACTATAGAGTGAACTGGCACCTCACCTGTGTGCCCTCTTCAATCACAGACTCACCTCAGGCTTTGTCCCTGCCGAATGGCGCACTGCTACAGTCATCCCTCTTCACAAAGGAGGAGCGACTACAAACCCTGGGAACTATTGCCCCATTAGCCTGACAAGTCTGATATGCAAAGCTATGGAATGCTTCATCATGTACCTAATAAACAAAGATATAGGGAGCCTCCAAACTCTGGATCCCACACAATTTGTTTTTTTTGTAGGGAAGATCATGCCTACTCAACCTGGTCGACGTCTTTGAGTCAGTCACCAGTGCTGTGGATGAAGGCAAGGTGGTTCAAACAGCCTACCTTAATCTGGCCAAGGCCTTTGATACCATTCCCCACTCAGGAATCATAGAAAAACTCACTAAGCTAGGCATCAACCCCTATATCACTAGGTGGGTTGCAAACTGGCTCACAGAGAGAACCCACAGTGTGAAAGTAGCTGACTCCAAGTCAGACTGTCAACCAGTCACAAGTGGAGTCCCACAGGGTTCAGTCCTGGGTCCTCTCCTGTTTGGTGTCTACTTCTTTGAAGTTCAGGTCAACATGAAGGGACTCTAGCTGACAAAGTTCGCAGACAATTGCAAGTTGGGAGCCAAAACTAACTCCCCAAGTGATGTTGACATCTTATAGAAAGGCCTCACTGAGACGAATGACTGGTGTCAGAACCATGGCCTTAAGCTCAATGCCAAAATATTTGTCGTTGCCCCCTTTGGGAAAAACCCAGTTCCCATGAATTACCACATCAATGGTAGTCCATTGAACACAGAAGGCATCATAAGAGATCTGGGAACACAGGTTGACAGCAACCTCTCTTTTGACCTCCACATTGCCACTGTGGTCAGAAAGTCCTTCTATGTCACATATCTCATTACTAAGGGTTTTGCATCCAGGAAGAAAGAGGTCATTGTCTCCCTCTACTCTTCCCTCATTAGGCTAATCATTGAGTACAATGCTCCATTTGGCATGTACCTCACTTAGACACCTACAACAACTGGAGAGGCCAAAAAAGTACCTCACAAAGAGGATCCTAGGCCTTAAACACTTGTCTTATATGGACAGACTCAAAAAATTCCAACTATTCTCTGTCTCATATTGCCTACTTAGAGGCGATCTCTGCTTGACTTACAAAGCCATGTCTGACCTTGCTCTTTTAGAAATACTACATCTAAAGAAATCCCAATCCTTCCGCACTACATGCTCCAGAGACCTCAACCTCATTACCACAATCAACAAAACAAGCTGGAGGACAGGTTCATAATCCGGAGACTGCCCATGCTATGGAATAGACTTCCCATACGTGTCAAGCAGAGTGCCTCACTGGACCTCTTCAAGAGAAATATGAGTGGGTGAGAAATAGAAAATTCACCCCGTGGATCACTCCAGTGGCTCTACTTGACAGAGGCACTGGGAACTAAGGATGCCAGGGTAATTCTATGGGCTAGGCTTGTAAAGGCTCCTGGGCCATTAGCCTAGTACACACCTATGAACCTATGAACCTAATGGATGTTGATGATCAGGCAGTTAGAAACATCATTCCAAATAATGCAAAATGCATGGTATATTTAGCCCCTTTTACAGTTGTTGCAACTTATTTAGATAATTTTACATAATATAGGCCTATCAATGAATTAATTCATTCTTCAGATGAATGAGCAAAGCCATGAATTAAAACCATATAGATAATGCAGCAGGAGATAGGCATATGTTAATATGTCATTTATGTTCATAGGTACTTACTAGGCTATTGATCTGAAAGGATCTTAAGAGGCCTAGCCTGACACTCCCATGGTAGCTTTGACCTCTTCTATTGGGCATACAAAAAACATAGATTGGCCAAAAGAGGATATGTCAGTACTTATACATTTTCCCTTATCCATGAGGGACAGGGGTGCTAAACAGGGGGTGACTTTGTGGTTACCCTTCCATTCATCCAAATGATATTTGAATAGAGTAATAGAAATACTTTTCTCTAAGTGGAGTGGAACACAAATCCATACAAATGGTAGTCTCTGTAATACATATCTATCCCATCAAAATATTCTATTTATTTTACAAAATAGATAGCCAGGTAGCAGGAAAAGAGGAAGGCCTAAGATAAGGTTTATGGATGTGGTGAGAGAGGACATGCATGTGACTGGTGTGACAGAGCAAGATGCAGAGGACAGGAAGAAATGGAAACAGTTGATCTGCTGTGGCGACCCCTGATGGGAGCAGCAGAAAGAAGAAGAAGACGATAGAGATTCCATTGGACTTCTGAATGTGCAACAGTTTTGACAAAAAATTGTCTGTTAAAGCTCTATGCATGAGGCAGAGATCACCTTATAGTATAGTAGCCTGTATGATACTGAGAAGAAGGTCATGGCATTAAGATGGTCTGTATAACTTTTACAATTTAAGCCCTTAATTTTTTTAGTGAGAAAGCATTATGGTAATTCCAGTTATGGAACAAATGTTTGGACAGGTACAAATCAAAATGGGCAGCAAATCAATTATTAGCCTAATGACTGCCTAGTATAGTAGAATAAATACATCCCTGGAGCATGATGCAGTGCCTTGCAATGCAAGATGTGCAGTGACAAAGGACTTCATTACAACAGTGGATACATTGTGATCAAAGGACATTGAAGTCATCTGCAAACTTGGTCAGCCACAAACCCTTAACATTAGCTTTGACCTCCAAGTAGTAAATGCCAATGATTAGTGGCCCAAAGACTGAATCCTAGGGTACACTGCTAGAGACATGTCTTTTTGAAGGAGGCACACTCACCTACACTAACTTCCTGGGGTCTATTTCTTAGCCAGATTGCTAACCAATGACTTGCATAAGGATTGATATTTAGCTTTGAGGGTTCCACCACAGTGGTGTATTTTTGAATTTGAGGTTATATTTACTTCTGAGGGGAACAAATACATCTGTGCAGCTATTTCTATGAGCATAGAATCTGGCAGTGAAGGATTCTGCATAATCAGTGGGTCGTCATGATGGAAAGGGCCTTTGAATTTAGCCAGGTCATCAGTCAGATTTTTGTAGATCAACCTTTGCATAAATCTATAAATACTGATGTAGTGATACTTCAGACTTCAGGCTTCAGTCTTATAGTGAATGTAATTGAGATATGGTCTGATGTGGTCAAGGAGGAAGTTACAACTTGTGGGAATCAAAGCTGCTACACATTAGTAAGGGCAAAGTCCAGGATTTTACTGCCTTTGGTTGGGGTGCAGACTAACTAGTCCATGAGATTTGTACTAATGAAGTCTAGAAATCTATGAGCATATATGTTTGAGGAAGTAAGTTTCCTAGTTTATGGAGGGTAGTTTAAGGCACCTAGAGAAAGGTATTTGGCTTAATACACAGGGATGCCATACTCATTAGGTAGGAGGTATGGGCTAACAGGGACATAGAGAGAGTCCTATAGTTAACTATAATATGTTAAGCATATTGTTAATAGTAGGATAGACACAAAAGAGTTCCAAGTTATTATCTTGTCTAGTGAGTCTGGAGATGAAGTGTGTGTTTTGTTTAGGAATATGGAGACACTGCCACCTTTTGTGCTTTTGGCTAATGTGGTGCACTTGAACGTGTGATAGGCATTGAAACCCTACACGACGGAGATTTCAGTGGTCTTGGAACAGGTCTTTGTCATGATATATATATCAATGTTTTCCAGGGTAAGTGCATGCAGTAGTGGAGATTTTGCTAAAACTCCTAGCACTGAGCAGCAATACCTTAACTTTATGTGGATTCTGCTTATTTATGTTGCAAGCTTTGGAAAACTGATAGTCAGTAGAAATGGCAGTATGGGGAGGCCAGAAATTTAGCTGATGTATGAAAACATGGGAGGGGTACAAGCCATCCTTAGCAAAACAGTTGGAGCTATCTGCCTTCTCTTCCCAGTCTGACATATATCGCGCCTTTTTGAATGACACCAGAAGCCATATCTCTCATCTATACAGATTTTCAAAAACTGTTCAGAGTTTTACCTGGTATTTTTGGTCTGTTCCCCATAAAAGATGCAGTTTTCAGGCAAATCACTGAGAATTGAAGTCATTAAATAATGTCATACATTGGACTGAATCTTTCATATCCTTCAGAAAATGAATACAAACACACATTATGTTATTCTAGCAACTTTCAATATTTAAAATTAGTCCCTATTTCTGGGGCCTTTGTCTCCCCATCATTTTAGAGTTTGTTTAGATATCTTGTGCTTAGAGATTGAGAGGTATGCCAGAAGCTAAGCCAGTTGTTGAAATCAGGTCTTTTGTTCATATTATGGTATCATTTTTGTTAATGATAGAAAGCTTTTCAAGACTAGGATCTTACTAACCTCAAATACATATTATGAGATCTCCATCACGTCTCTCTTTATATAGTCCAGGGAGATACAGCTCAAGCTGTTTAAGCCCATAGGTACTATGAGTGTGTTATATGCATACTTCTGGTGTAACATCTCCCTGCACAGCCTGGTGAGTGGTGCATTGTTGTGTGTCACTATTGAGTTGCCTATGACTGGGAATACCTTATGGGCTTTTGAACTGAGTCACTGTGACTCTTAGATTTATGTTTCATGTGGGTACTGACTATGATGCGTGGTTATGAGGATACTGAGGGTACTTGTTTTCTAGGTTACATTTAGGATGTCTTTGTGGTTTAGGTAGATTACTTTTAAGATCCTCAGCATGTGTAGGTCTGTCTGTTCGGTCTGAGCTGTGTGTGTGTGTGTGTGTGTGTGTGTGTGTGTGTGTGTGTGTGTGTGTGTGTGTGTGTGTGTTTGCTTTGTTTAGCATTACGTTGTGTAGTACTGAAAACCTGTTTGTTATTTTGTTGTGCCTTGTGAGAGAAATTGAATCCAATAATATTACTGCATAACTATATTTCTCATGCACTGTGTCTGCTGGTTTAAGTAGAATGTAGTTGAAACATAAAAACAATTGTAACATTGTCTCAAAATGCCATTTCAAGCAGACCTATGCATACAGCTCCAGCTCAAATTGCAAAAGTATAATTTTAATCTTGTCTATACAAAAGGCAAACTTCTTTATCTTGCTGATACTTTATCCAGATCGCCCCAAAATACCACTGAACAGCATAAACATAAGAAAGTTGACTTTGAAGTCATGGAAGTGAGAAAAGTTTTCTTCCATGTGTCTTGATGAGCTTAGAAGTCATACAGCCTCAGATCCAGTTCTTCAGAAGCTCAACCACTTTCTCAGTTGAGGATGGCCGTCAAAGTAATCTTGTTTACCAGTAGACCTGCAACCTTATTTTCCTTACAGAGATGAGGTTTTGTTTGATAATGGTATCATCATGAAAGGTCCAAAAGAGATTGCTCTAAAGTCCTTGCAACAGGAATGTATTACTATTTTGCATCTTGGCCACCCAGGAACTGATTCTACTAAAAGAAGGGTGAGAGGAGTAGTGTTTTGGCCTTCTATGTCACAGGATATTGATAGAGTACTTTCATCTTGTTCTGTATGTAATAGTACTAAGCCACATCACCAGAAAGAACAACTTTGGCTAATCCTGATTCCTAAATTACCATTGTCGAGTCCACACAAAGTTATTTCTGGCAGTGGTACACAGTTTACAAGCCAGCAGTTGAAAAGATTTGCTGAAGAATGGGACTTTACTCATGTCACATGTAGCCCTGAATACTCACAGTAAAATGGCCGAACATGCAGTTCAAAGTGTGAAACAATTACTAGAAAAGTCAAAACAAGAAAATGGGATGTTTCACTCATGTATATTTTTCCGTTTATACTATGCCTTACATATTGCAAATGCCTATATTTATGTCTAAAGTCCTTACATTGTATATTCTGATTTTCATTAATATATTGTTTGATTTTCATTTAAGCATGACTTTGGAGAGTCACTTTTTCCATTTCTTTTATATTAGCCATCATGGCTTATTTGCCTAGGAATGTTAGACTTCGACATTTATGATCATCATGATATGTCTTAGAATGTTTACATAAACTATATGCTCACTTATTGACATGTATTCAGGCTAGGCGCTGATTTGCTTCGTGAGGTGTCACAAGGCTAGCTGCTCCTTAACATTAGAGATTAGTCATATTCTTATGAGTATATTGAATATGGCAAGTTATTATCATATGTTTGTATATGCTCTGATTTATATATTTTAATGTATTAAGCACTTAACGTTTTCACAGCTGACATTATTTGGCTTAGGTATATGTCTAATATTGATGTTATATTTATAGTACAATATAGAACCAATGAGAGATTTTATCTTTCACTGTTGCTTTAAATAATATTTTGATCAGGTACCCATAGCGTTATGGCGTCAGTGTGTTACAATGGTGACTCTACGCATGGATTCCTAGTTTGATTCTGCTAATTTTAGCAAGGTTGATGATTTGAAATGTAAGCGACTTAATGTTTAGTATGCTTAAGGAGAGCTCATGCACAGATATATGGTTAGTATACTTGTTTTTTATTATTTTAGCGTTTTGTTTTTGTTTCCATTTATGATGATCGTAATTGCCTAAGCGGGCTCCATATTCTAACGCTGTTGACGGTTGACAAAAAAAGCCCAAGTTTTGCTATGCTTTAAATGTGGTTTACCATAGGGTGCAAATGTGTATTTTTGAGATTTAGGAATTAGATATAGTCTTGATGGGTACATGCGATTGATCGCTTTGACTAGTTTTATTACTTTCAACAAAATGACCAATATTATGGTTTGTCTGTTTCATACAATTTGACTTTGAAAAAGTTTTTTCATAGGTATGTCTTGAGTCTTTTGTTTTAATGCTTATGAATGAGATATCCCAATAATGTTTCTATGGAATGGCTCTGTGCATAGTGTCAATTCGTATTAGAACGTATTACATATTGTATTTTTTGATTTTTTGATTTTTTGATTTTTTGATTATATGTATGTTGAAGTGTCTTATGCATACATATGCATAATGTTTTGTGCACAATCTATGCAATAGTTGCCTAGTAACAAGCTTTTAATTGATTAATGGTTTTGTTAATTGATGCAAGTTCCCGCCTAGTGCGGAATATAAGTTGAGTCTTTACTATGCTTTAATGAAATCTGAAGAAGCGCGTCGCACCGTGAAAGCGCTTATTTCTCTTTTTGTTCCTGTTTACGTTTTTGATTAAAAGGACATCTATTTTTACAACGAAGAGTCTTCGCTTTATGTCAGCACAGGGGTGGCAGTTCTGCACATGTTTTTTGGTTTGCTCAGACAAATGATTTTGTGACTTACTATTGCCAGCATCAACGGCTGAAATTGTAGGAGTATTTCATTTATTTGTCCTAAGTGGCTGGTTCACCGCTCTTGTTTTCACTGTGGTCTTCTGCTTTTGGTGAGTGAACCACTTGACAAATTGTACCGACTTCTCCTTTTCTCGCTCCTGTGTTTTTGGTCGGATACTTTGTACGCTATGGACTCTACTTCTCATCTTGGGCGGAGTCGAGGGATACAGCATCTGCATGGAAGAGTTTATTCCATCCCAATGATAACCCTTTATTGTCTCTGGACCTTTTGCAGGACACGAATGTGATACAGACACAAGTTAATGGTGAGAATCTCACAGAATTTTTCCATTGTTAAGAAAGTTTGAAGATAGCCTATACCAACTACAGAAATATGTTTGGCAGCGGCTTCATTTGGAAGCATGTTTACATTTTAAAATAGTCCCCAGGGGGATGAGGGTATTTTGTATGCCCACCTATGGGGATTCACACCCCCAACTGCTTAAACGCTGGCAAGACTTGAATATTGAACTTGGGTTCAGCTATGCTAGACTCTTAATAGACTATTTTACACCTTTGGAAAAGGAGCTAAGGGAGAAAACTGATATTATGTATAAAGAACTAACTGAGCATTTTACTTCAAGTTTTTGCAGAGACAAGGTTCAACATTTACTTATACAAGTCAATTCATTTAGTGATAGACTAAAAACCACTAAGCAAAAGAAACTAACAAGGGACTTTAATGATTTTAAAAAAGGTCAGGTGTTTATTTGGCCACGACATCAGGCTGAGCAAGGAGCTCAGCATACAATTGCTGGTGATCATCGAGACAAGGCTTTTCCTTCTAGCTCCACATATGCCCGTGCAGTTCAGCCTTTGCCTTCTTTGACTTCCAACTCCATCCATGATGGAGATGTGCCTTCGGCTGCATTGCTTAATTCTTCAGCAGTCATCGAACTATCTGATACACCTCCACCCAACCAGGAAGCCTTTAATGCTCGTCCTCTGGCACATCCGTCTGGTACCATTCCCAAACACACTCTCACCATGACTTCAACTACTGGTGCTTTTTTACCTTATTTGAAGAAGCAAGTCAACCAACACAACAGGGGAAGATCTCGAAGCAGAGACACTCGCAAAAGAAAGAACTCGGGGGAGCAATATCCTCCAAACAGAAGGAAGATAAATTGACAAATGATATTCTGTTTAATTTTTCTAATATACCTCTGGATTCTCATAGCATTAGTGTTTTGAGCAGAGGTCTTAATTTTATACCAGCTACAAATGCTAGATTAACAGAAACCTTGATTGATCTGAGAATGTTCTGTAGGAATGTAAGCCTGAAACTTTTCTTTAAGAACAGCATAATTGAAGGACCAGATACCTTACATTCTTCTTGTTATAAAACTAGTAGCACCTTTATACCCCCTATGCCTCCCCATATAGAAAGTTTTTTGAAGGTGTGTGAGCATCAGTATTACAAAATATTTCAAAGTAATACAAAAGAAGGACGGTACTTCAATCTTAGCCCTTGTGAGTTCCATAGTTTGAACCATCTCAGGCAAGATCCGAGGGTGACAATTAAACCAGCAGATAAGGGAGGAGGGGTAGTAGTGCTAGATACCAGTGATTACCTAAGGGACATGTCAGCCCTATTGTCTGAAGAAGAAACCTATACCATTATATACTACAGAGATGTCTTACAGATCATAGATAGGGTGCATGATACCATTTATGACTTGCTTATGTGTCGACAGGTCAGCCAAGAAATATACAATTTCCTTCACATTGAGTTTCCTATTATACCCATCATTAAGGGCCTCCCTAAGATCCATAAGAATGTCACACCGATACCATATAGACCCATAGTATCAGGTGAATATTGGGTAACAGCCCATATATCTAAGCTTGTTGAGGATATGCTGAGACCGGTTGTTAACAACTGTCCAACCATATTGAGAGACACGTATGATCTCCTTGACACCATTAAGGACATCAAGTTAGACATGAGCCAAGAACACACATTCATTACTTTGGATGTTAAAAGTCTATTCACTTCAATACCTAATACTGAGGGACTAGAGAGCATCAGGCAGCTTCTGAGTAAAGAACCTTCTTATAGTAATGACAGGAACATTCTTGTAAGTCAGTTACTTGAACTTATTCTTTACAATAATGTATTTTCATTTGGCAATAGGTATTATTTACAAAAATGGGGGGTAGCCATGGGCACCCCCTGTGCTAATACCTATGCCAACTTGGTTGTCCTATGGTGGGAGAAACAGTTTCTCTTTCCCCATGAGAGCTTTAGACGCATAAAGCTATACAGGCGGTTTGTGGACGATATCATTATCATCTGGGAAGATGATATATCATCCTTCAACATCTTCCTCAGAAGTCTAGAAGCCACCAGCAGCTTCTTAAGGTTTACTGTTGAGTCGTCCACTACACATATTAATTTTTTAGATGTGACCTTACATTTCACTTCTGAAGGAGGCGTTACATCTACCCTATATAGGAAACCTTTATGGCGTAATTCACTTTTAACTTTTGACAGCATGCATCCCAGGCATGTCTTCAAGGGGATTGTTGGTAGTCAATTCTCAAGGGTTAAGAAACTTTGTAGCAAAGAAGAGGACATTATCAAAGAGGCTTCGATTTTACAAGATCTCTTTGTAAGTAGAGGCTATGATCTAGGAATGGTAGAAAGCATTAAATATAAAATTTTGGGTGATATTTCACCTAAGGAAGTGTCCACATATAGGTTAACAACTCGAGAGAACCCACATCACAGTGGGAGAGGTTTCATTCCCAATGATGTTATCAGATATTTGATCACATACACCAGTGATATTAATAGGATACAGAAGGTTATCCGTGACAATTGGCATCTGTTAACCTCGGATCCCCCAACCAGTAGATTTTTAGGGGAATATCCCATCTTTTTATATAGGAACAGTAAAAATTTGAAGAGGATGCTTTGCATGGATGCTCACATTTGCATAGAGGCTCACATGGTGCCTCTAGTTGTTTCACACAAACAAGGTACCTATCCATGTTATAACTGTAAGAGATGTAGTTATATATCAAAGGAACAACCTTTCAGACATCCAACTAGGGATTATGTCTTTATACCGCGTTTTTTTGCTAATTGCAATTCAAGTAATGTTATATATCTTGCCACATACATTAAATGTACAGCGTTCTATGTAGGTTTAACTAAAAGAAAATTACATGAACGGATGTACAATCACCTTTACGATATTAGAAAGAAGGTAGAAACTAATGCACTTGCAAAACATGTCATGGAATATCCGTCACATTCTTTCACCTTCAGGGTTTTGCAACTGGTGATAGACAACAATAGAGGAGGCAATAAGGATAACATTTTAGCCACCTCAGAACTGCAGTGGATTCTGAAGCTAGGAGCCCATTTAGCACCAGGGGTTAATAGCTCCATATCTCTGAAGCCAGTGCTGCTGTCTCGATGATTTTACTAAATTTAATATAGCTAATTTAATATTTAAGTAATGGTGATGAGACTAACATAAACAAATATATACTAACTTGACATCAATGGGTTTCCATCAATAAGCTCTGTCTACAATATACATCATGTCTTGCTATGTACATGGTTTTTATTGCACCCAGATATCACCTTTGACCTTTTGTTTTTTATATATGTTTTTATATATGTTTTTTATATATGTTTTCTATATATGTTTTTACATATATTTTACATATATATATTTTTTATTTTATTTTCTGGGATGTTTCACTCATGTATATTTTTCCGTTTATACTATGCCTTACATATTGCAAATGCCTATATTTATGTCTAAAGTCCTTACATTGTATATTCTGATTTTCATTAATATATTGTTTGATTTTCATTTAAGCATGACTTTGGAGAGTCACTTTTTCCATTTCTTTTATATTAGCCATCATGGCTTATTTGCCTAGGAATGTTAGACTTCGACATTTATGATCATCATGATATGTCTTAGAATGTTTACATAAACTATATGCTCACTTATTGACATGTATTCAGGCTAGGCGCTGATTTGCTTGGTGAGGTGTCACAAGGCTAGCTGCTCCTGAACATTAGAGATTAGTTATATTTTTATGAGTGTATTGAATATGG
Source organism: Protopterus annectens (assembly GCF_019279795.1). Taxonomy (NCBI): domain Eukaryota; kingdom Metazoa; phylum Chordata; order Ceratodontiformes; family Protopteridae; genus Protopterus; species Protopterus annectens. The sequence goes on from NC_056728.1 coordinate 1,553,320,822, forward strand.
CAAGTCATTATCATATGTTTGTATATGCTCTGATTTATATATCTTAATGTATTAAGCACTTAACGTTTTCACAGCTGACATTATTTGGCTTAGGTATATGTCTAATATTGATGTTATATTTATAATACAATATAGAACCAATGAGAGATTTTATCTTTCACTGTTGCTTTAAATAATATTTTGATCAGGTAGCCATAGCGTTATGGCGTCAGCGTGTTACAATAGTGGCTCTAGGCATGGATTCCTAGTTTGATTTTGCTATTTTTAGCAAGGTTGATGGTTTGGAATGTAAGCGACTTGGTATTTAGTGTGCTTAAGGAGAGTTCTTGCACAGATATATGGTTAGTATACTTGTCTTTCGCTATTTTTAGCGTTTTGTTTTTGTTTCCATTTATGATGATCGTAATTGCCTAAGCGGGCTCCATATTCTAACGCTGTTGACGGTTGACAAAAAAAGCCCAAGTTTTGCTATGCTTTAAATGTGGTTTACCATAGGGTGCAAATGTGTATTTTTGAGATCTAGGAACTAGGTATAGTCATAATGGATATATGCGATTGATCGCTTTGACTAGTTTTATTACTTTCAACAAATTGACCAACATTATGGTTTGTCTGTTTTATATAATTTGGTTTAGAAAAAGTTTTTTCACAGGTATGTCTTGAGTTCTTTGTTTCAATGCTTATGAATGAGATATCCCAATAATGTTTTTATGGAATGGCTCTGTGCATAGTGTCAATTCGTATTAGAACGTATTACATATTGTATTTTTTGATTTTTTGATTTTTTGATTTTTTGATTATATGTATGTTGAAGTGTCTTATGCATACATATGTATAATGTTTTGTGCACAATCTATGCAAACAGTTGCCTAGTAACAAGCTTTTAATTGATTAATGGTTTTGTTAATTGATGCAAGTTCCCGCCTAGTGCGGAATATAAGTTGAGTCTTTACTATGCTTTAATGAAATCTGAAGAAGCGCGGTTGCACCGCGTGAAAGCGCTTATTTCTCTTTTTGTTCCTGTTTACGTTTTTGATTAAAAGGACATCTATTTTTACAACGAAGAGTCTTCGCTTTATGTCAGCACAGGGGTGGCAGTTCTGCACATGTTTTTTGGTTTGCTCAGACAAATGATTTTGTGACTTACTATTGCCAGCATCAACGGCTGAAATTGTAGGAGTATTTCATTTATTTGTCCTAAGTGGCTGGTTCACCGCTCTTGTTTTTCACTGTAGGAACTGATTCTACTAAAAGAAGGGTGAGAGGAGTAGTGTTTTGGCCTTCTATGTCACAGGATATTGATAGAGTACTTTCATCTTGTTCTGTATGTAATAGTACTAAGCCACATCACCAGAAAGAACAACTTTGGCTAATCCTGATTCCTAAATTACCATTGTCGAGTCCACACAAAGTTATTTCTGGCAGTGGTACACAGTTTACAAGCCAGCAGTTGAAAAGATTTGCTGAAGAATGGGACTTTACTCATGTCACATGTAGCCCTGAATACTCACAGTAAAATGGCCGAACATGCAGTTCAAAGTGTGAAACAATTACTAGAAAAGTCAAAACAAAAAAATAGCTATATTTTCTTGACTCTCTTAAATTTCAGAAGTGTTTCTCATGATAAACATCTTATTTCACCTGCACAGAGACTTCTGTCGAGACAAACCAGAACTACACTGCCAATTAATAGTTCATTATTGATTCCATGTGTCAAGAATAACACATCAGTGAAAGCCCATCTGTTAAAGAAGCACTTATCCCAGAAGTCCTGTTATGATAAGACCAGTAAACTGTTCAATCCATTACCAGAAGAGGAGATAGTGAGGATGCAGATGTCCAAAGGTTTTGATTGAATTGGTGTCATGAAAAGTGTTTGTCCATAGCCAAGACTGTACATTGTGGAATCGCAAAGAGCAGAATTTAGGCAGAATCAGAAACATTTGGTACTGCTGTCTGAGCCTGTATTGCAGTATCATACCAGCGAGAAAGACTTTATATTTCTCACACTGAGTTTTCCAGCATTCCATTTCCAGAGGATGTTCCAGTAAATATCCCTGCTCCTGAGAAGAATCCCGAAACACCTGAAGCAAGTTGTTTGCTGATGACTGTCCTTATTGCTAAACCCAATTGTGATTGCTTTATCACTAGATCAGGTCACATTTCCAGACCATGTTGCAGATACAGTGCAACTTGGACTTGAATGTTGTGTTTATTTCTTATTGTCTGTATAACTGCATGTTTCTTTTCAGATTTCATTATATTGTGGGCACTTCATTCAAGAAGGAGGATGTAGATCAATATATATATGTATACCTTTAAGAAGCTTTCTAGGGGCTTGCACAAGTGTATAAATGCTGAGCACTTGTGAACCTGACTGCATTTTATAGTTAGCTGTTGAGATGCAAGCACGTATGTCTGTGTAGTCTGTCAGTTAATCATTTTGTTTATATTTTCTACTACTGCTATCCATCCTGATGTGTTTCTTTGTAATAAAGCATATAAACAAACTACCTCGCCTGATTGGCTTCAATGGTAAAACAAGATGAGCGACAGTTAAGTTTCAGTATTCAACATTTAGATCACTGTCACAGTAGCCTATGCTATTTGGATCAATGAACATAGCTTAGAATCAGAGAAGGGAGAAGGAAAAAATATATTAAGAACCCAAGAGGCCCTGGAGAATGGTCCTTGTAAAACCTGTTCTGCAACTGGAAAAGTGTTTTGTAAAAAAGTATGTATATAGTACCAAGCTGCTGCTTCTATGATATTCTGGAGTCCATCTTCATTCAAGAAAGTCAATGAAGATGCCTTGTTCCTTGTGGATTAGGTCAAAATACTGCCTGGAAGTGGCTTACTATGTTGGGTGTAACGACAGGCAATAAGATGAGGCAAGTATCTCAAAATAGTCTCATTTGACACTGATTGTCCATTCTCCTTACCTTCACAGAAGACAAAGAGCTGACCAGCTTTCGTAAAAGTTAAGAGTTTTGTCTAAGCAGTATCTGAACAGTCTATGGCCATTCAGAGAGAGAAGAACCTTTTCTCGCTTGTTTTTTGGTTCAGGGAAAAAGACAGTGAGATTAGTAGTCTGGCTTGAGGGAAACTCTGAGCCTATTTTAGGCATAAAAGAAGGGTTAGCTCTCAAAGAAACTCTGTACTTGTGAAAAATGCAGTATGAGTCACTTACCATAAGAGCTTGTTACTCAAATATTCTCCTACCAGACATTTGAGCAATGAATAAAAACAGTTTTCCTTACTAACAACCTCAACTGATCATGATGATCTGGTTCAAATGGATGAAAGAGTAAGCCTTTCAAGCACAAATGTAATATCCCAAGAAGGAGTCACCCGCTTTCTAGGTGGAATAATATAAAATACCCCTTTCATAACTTGTTTAAATTGAGGATAGCTAGAAAAGCAGGATCTAAGGGCTGAGAAGTAGAAATGGTGTATTAAAAATCTATGTTATACATCACTTTTCTGTCTGTAAAGTCTCAGTACAAGGTTTGTTAATTTAATATTTGTGAATATCAATACAAATTGTATTATACTGACTACTGTACTATGTATTCACTGAAACTGAATTATAAAATGCATTATTGTAAATATTGATTGCATTAAATATGATACCATGGAGCTTATCTCCCTGGATCTCCACTGAAAAATGGCACCTGTACCCAATCAGACTTTCCCAGTAAACAAATATAAATGAAAAAAATACATGCATAAATACATACATAAATAAATAAATTATCAAAAAGTGAACCTTAGTCGAGGAATAAGAAAGGACAGAAGACAGTAACTCACATAAATAATCAAGAACCAGAGGCAGTTGGGCCTGAAGAAAGTTCTGTTCCTTGAACTTGCACCAAACGGAAAAGATTTTTTATTTGCACATATTTAATATCACCTCTTTTAGTACCTTCTGCACATACTCAGAACAAAGTGCCTAACAGGTACTAAGATTTTATATTCCAGGCAGTTAACTGAAGACTCTTCATATCAGGGTGTATCAAACAGCCTCTGTCTTGTTAGAGCAAATCCAGTCTGTGGGGAATGCGGTGGTAATTACCCTTGGCCGTATGTCGTCACCATTATTTTTGAGGAGCCCTTCTGGATCTTCAGAAGAAATCTGGATATTAGTGAAAAGAATGGAAAAGCATACAGGAACATTCCATACACAGGAATGAAAAATCGTCTGTCTTATAGGCCTGCAAGGAATCCTAGAGCAGAAGTTATTTACCAGTCTCTTCTGAGAAAAGGCAAACAGATTTTCTGGTGGTGTTCCCCACAGTTGCAACAATTGTTAGGAGACTGCAAGATGAGGTTTCCATTTGTGAGTGTCTGTCCTGGTCTTGCTTAGCTTGTGTGCAACCATGTTTTGCTTGGACAGAATGCATGAAGCCAGCAGAGTCAAATTGAGCTGAATACTCTCTGTCTCACCTACAAGGCAATATTGGACCCTGCCCTACTAGAAATGCTCCATATTTGTAAGAATAATTCCTCATGCATTACCCACTCAAAAGACCTAAATCTAATATGCAATATCAACAAAACCTGCTGGAGACACAGGTTTGTCTCACAGAGGCTGCCTCATCTCTGCAATAGACTTCCCATACATGTAAAACAGTATCTCGCTGACCCTCTTCAAGTGCAACCTTGATGAGTGGTTAGGAAACCACAGATCTGTCTCAGGGGTTCCAGTTGTGTCCCTGATTGATAGGAGTGACAGGTGCATTGAGGTTTCTTTTTTTGGGATAAACTCTTGGCTAGGCTTGTAAGGGCCCCAGGGCCATTAGCCTAGTAACCTCCTATGATCCCATGATACCTTTCTCCCAGACTAACATAGCAAAATTGCAAAGATAGTATGATCTAGTTTGTTTATGTACCATATCACTGTCATATGATCTGTGCAATCTTGCAGATGTCCACAAGACCAAAGATGATGTAAGGCTCTCCAAGTTTTGATTACTGCTAACATCTCTTTGACATTTATGTACTTCTGCCTGTTGTGAGTATTCTAGAGAGCCTGCAATTTTACCCCTTTGGAAACTGCTACCTATGTCAGTCTGATGAATCTGTGGTGACAGTATGGAGAGGGACTGGAATGGAGAATGGGTGGCCCTGAAAGCAAGATATCTGGCCTACCAACCAGAAAATCTCACTTTTTGCAATTCCCAGAACAGGGATCTGAAAAGATAAAGGGTGAAGATGTTGAGTGCAGACTGAATTGAGGTATCATTGAATTATTCCTCCTGTGGAGTCTAGCCAGTGGAAGCATTACAGTTGTTGATGCCTTGTACACCAAAATCTTCTGAAATTCATTTGCAGAAGACTGACTTATGTTAGAAAAACTCAGAAATAATTGCTAAAACATATTCACCTTTTCTGGAGAAAGAAAGTATCTTCCCAGGGTAGAATTTAGCAGATATACCAAAAAAACAATCATATGGGAAGGGAAGAAAGAAGATTTCTGAAAGCTGATTTGAAAACCCAGACTGAGTAGAAGATCCTGATATGTTGCTTAACACTGATAGGTTCATAGGTTCATAGTTTGGTACTGAGCTATCTGCCCAAAGGCATATATTAGCCCAGCCACGTTGTGCGGTATTCATCGCCCCTTTAGTAGTTCCCTAGACCCTTGTACTAGCAGCTAGTACCCTTGGCCCCTATCTAGTAGTGCTGTTGGTGTGATCCCCGGTGTGAACTTTCTGTTACCCATCCACTCATCAAATTTTCTCTTAAAGAGTGATAGTGAGGGGCTCTGTCTTATGTAGATCGGGATCCTGTTCCATAGTAAGGGAAGTCTCTGCGAAGGGAATCTATCCTTCCAGCATGTTCTATTCATTGTTGTGTTGAGGTTTATATAAATCATGTTAAGTTAAAAAGAGTGTGCAATGATAAGGCAATCATCCAAATATGAAAACATGGGAATGACTTGAAGTCTGCAGTAAGCAGCCACTTATGGCAGACTCTTTGTGAATACCACTGGAGCAGTGGAGAGTCCAAAGAGTAAGGCAGAGAAACTATAATGTAAGTCAAACATCAAACCCGAATGATCTTAAAAAAAGTCTGAACTGCTTGCCAATGGAAGTTTGTTTCTGGGTTTCCCCTCTGCTGGTTCTTGCATGTTACAGCTGCATTTAATCAGCTGTTTACATGCTGGTATAGGGTGGTGATGTACATATATGCATATTCAGTGGAGTTAACTAAGTTTGCCGGGATTGTACTTGATGTACGTGTGTGTGTGTGTGTGTGTGTGTGTGTGTGTGTGTGTGTGTGTGTGTGTGTGTGTGTGTGTGTGTGTGTGTGTGTGTGTGTGTGTGTGTGTGTGTGTGTGTGTGTGTGTGTGTGTGTGTGTATACGTGTGCATCTGTGTGCATGTGTGTACAGAAATGCTTGTGTGTGTGTGTGTGTGTGTGTGTGTGTGTGTGTGTGTGTGTGTGTGTGTGTGTGTGTGTGTGTGTGTGTATGTGTGTGTGTGTGTGTGTGTGTGTGTGTGTGTGTGTGTGTGTGTGTGTGTGTGTGTGTGTGTGTGTGTGTGTGTGTGTGTGTGTGTGACTGTGTGTGTATGTGTGTTTCTGTATGTGTTTGTGTGTGCATGTATGAGTGTGATTGGGAGAGGAGGGTGCTTGATGTAAAAGTGTGTGTGTGGGGGGGCAATATGTGTGTGTGCATGCGTGTGTGGCAATGGTGGGACTTTCATAACTATCAACTCCCCTTGTTTAACGGGCAGTGCCTGTAAACTGGGGATATCACTAGACACCAGGGGCACTTTTTAAATGTTATATAAATCACTTAAAAATAATACAATAGATTTTGTAGCAAGAATCTGCAACTGATTACTAAGATTTATGAGTCCATAATGTCTGCCATTAATTACTGACCACATTTGTTTGCGTTAGGGAAATTATGAAAGAAAATCATGGACATCCTATTCAATTAGAGGCAGTTGAGAGATGTGGGGATGTGTTTGTGTGTATGTGCTTGTATATATGAGAGATTAAATGTATGTATGCATGTAAAGGGTGAATGAAGGCAGGCCTCTGCCAATTAAATGCATAGACAACTGGTGGTGATTACCACAACAAACTGCTTGCTGCTGCTTATGGAAATCACTAGACAATCGAGAGACATTCAAATTAGCTGATAATAAGGCCTTTCCTCATTTTGCCTATGTGTTTGTTAATTGATGGTATGACACCCGTGCCCTGGCCCAGCAATCAAGGAGCCTCAGTCCTCACCACTAACACCAGAGAGGGTGTCTCATATGAGAGGAAAGGATAACATATACACACAGTAAAGTGCAATTTCCCTTAAGAGCACACAGAGATCGCAGTCAGTCTGGGGCTAGTAGCTCCCTTGCTCCCCATGTCCCCAATAAGACTCCCCACTGGCACAGCTATAGGGTCCATATCTCAGCCTAGCTGGCAAGCTAAAACCTGCAGTACCCTCTCTGTCCAACCAGTGCTTCATGTCCCTGCCCAAGTAGCTGACACACACACACACACACACACACACACACACACACACACACACACACACACACACACACACACACACAAACACACACTTTGATATATGTATTTATACAACTTCACAGACACTCCTGGGAAAGGCTGACACAGATTCTTCAGCTGTGCCCCTATGTCCAGACTACATGGTAGTAATTACTGCCACCACTAGCTAATAATTATCAGCTATCCAAAAGCCCTTAAATGGTGTCCAATTATTACTGTGCAATATTATTATCCAATAGTAGTGTAACTAAGCAATCAAGGCTTATTGGAAGGGCTTAGTCCAGGATCACTTATAAGCATGCAATGTACTCTAGAGGTTAATTTATCTCTACATAAACCAGCCACAGTTGAAAAGGGTTTAAAATATTTAATAATAAATACTAAAAACACAAGACAATACTACTACACCACAGTGCTATTCAAGAGTTCAGAGACCACACAGAAACTTAAAATAATTCAGTAGTACAGTTCTGACATAACAGAAAAACAGTCTAATCTTTTTCTAATTCCTAGCTATTTCTAGATGAAAACACACTTCTAAGATAACTTACTTAAGACACAGACAGAGTGCTGATAAGTTGGATATCAAGACAAAAATGCTTAACAATCTCTGGTTCTCACTGTTTAAATTGAAACTCTGGTTCTGACAAATATTACATCATCTTTTTCACCCTTCCTGGAGTTCTCAGGCTACAATTAACTGCATTTACATTCTTTTACACTTAGAGCAATAAAGGACATTCCACAAGTAAATTCTAGTCATTAACTTTAGCCTTAAAACAGTAGGCAGGAAGCCCCCATCCAGCTGGACTGGAGCCAACCTGTAAAATATCAAAGGCAGTGATGAAATTATTTTAATTTCAAAGGACCAACAAGAATTGCTTGACTTAGCTTTCTTTACAGCAGATGGCAATGTTGCCACATTGTTTTAAGTTCAACATTCACAGTATTTACAAATAATAGAATTATGTACCAAATTCTATTTGGCTAAGCTGGCAGCCTTCACCCATCTCTACCCAATCTTTACAGATGGTTTTCACAATCATGTTTAAGAATCCTTTTTGCTGTAATCTTACCACTCATGGCTGACCCATTTATGAATCCCTTCCATTGTATTATCACCATCTATTTTCATTATCAACATATACCATTATTAATCATAGTTCTATTACTGTATATGTGGTAGTAAGACAAATCTCATTACAGTGCTCATATTGTGCATTAAAGTTCCTTCGGGGGGAAAAAAAGTTTGGTAATAAGAAAGATTTGGGTTGGGGGGACAATAGACAAGAGGAATACTCTTCATATCATAATTTAAAGGCATTTAGACCAAAAGAAAGATGATGTGGGTCGGATTGAGGAGACACTAGATACGAAAGTTACTCTACCCTGTACCCTGTCACTGTGCATATTAGTCCTCTGTTCAACGATATTATAAAATTATTAAAAAAAAAAGTAAGAAGGTGGGGAAAGTTTTACAGTCAGTACCGTTGACACATATAGCAGCAGCAGTAGCAGCAGCATTAACCCATTACACTAACTAAATAGTGTGCACCAGAGATTTTTCTTTGATAAGAAATATGAAACTCTAATCTCTGGCATTATTCAATGACTGCAGCAGTTTGTGAGTTATGAGGGGCAGGGTACCTTTAAGAGGCAACATCAGGACCATTTTGTAAAATGATGGTAGACAGTTGAAAGGGATGATTATGGGTCCGTGTGGAGGGAGGCATCAGAACAAAGCTGGGTGGAACACTAGACAGTAGCAGGGAGAATACTGAAATTATTACATGGACTTACTAAACAGTTATAGTGCAAAAAGCCTAGCATCAAGATGTCCATTGCAAACATTAGGATCCATGATTTATGAGATCAGAAACATAGGAAGACACATCAGTAATGTTCTGTAACCCAGAGAAATGTAAGAGGTGTGTGTGTGTGTGTGTGTGTGTGTGTGTGTGTGTGTGTGTGTGTGTGTGTGTGTGTGTGTGTGTGTGTGTGTGTGTGTGTGTGTGTGTGTGCGTGTGTGCTGTGAGTTGGAATATGAGTACGTGTGTGGGAGAGTAAATGAGGAAGGTGCGTGTTACAAATCTATGCAAAATCATCCAGTGTTATCCACGATAGGGAAGTGCTGATTTGCACATGCAGTAGTTATGGACATTTCAGAGACATGCACATTTATTGATAATGAGGTCTTTCCTCATTGCAGCTAGCATGGCTCTGAATCACAAATCTCCAGATCTTGTAAACAACCCCTTTTTACTGCAGGTTTTACTATCAGTGCTAGGGTTCTTTCCAAATCCCTGGTATATGTAGAGCTTCAGTGCTTACTGGAATATTGTAAACTGCTTAGTGAACATTAAAAAAAAAATGCATTTATTTTACCTTATTAAATCTAGTTTAAAATCCTGAACCTAGTGAATGGACAGTTGTAAAAAAATATTTTTTGCTGAGAAGTTGTCTCATGCAATTCTTTAGTAACATTTATGGTCCTAAAGATATAAAAAATAGTTTGAACTGTAAGGGCATACACTGATTTTGCCTAAAGACTCAGAATGCAGTGTCTGAAATTGAGAGTATGCACTTCCAGAGCTCCATTTGCACTTTGCTGTGATGAAAGCCATGAAGATGGAAAAGCTTTCACCCATATATAAAATGTGTACATTTATTTATTTACTTCTTTCTTTCATTCTTTATTTAATTTGGGAACAGAAGTGGAGCCATAACTTTCAACTATCCTGATTTTAAAGAATGTCCAGGTTTTGCCTTATATTTGTGGTCTGTTACTCATAGTAAAGTCATTAAATAATGACATACATTTGAGTTACAAACTTCATATCCTTCAGAAAAATGCAAGTTAACGCAAACCCTGTTATTCTAAAAACTTTCTAAGTTTGCAAGAACAACATGTAATATTTAACTGTATTTTTGTCCCTTTGTCCACCCATTATGTTTGGCTTTGTCCAGACTTCTTGTAATAAGAGGCTGAGAGGTCTGGGTACAGCACTCATCCGAATGATTTATTTCATTCTCATCCTGGACAGATGTAAATGACAAGAGACAAGCAAGTTCATAACAAGTATTATATATAAAAACAAAATGCTGTGTGCAGATAACAATGAATGAATAACAGTAGTAAGTACATAGTACAGAGGACAATAGGAAAGGATGGTCAACATAAGGAGGGAAGAAGAGAGTTAAACAGTGAAGGGAAAGAGCACAAAGCATAAAACATAGCAAATATAAGGTAAGTGCACACATAAAGTAGCTATATACAATATATAAAGGCCTGAATTCATTAAACTCTACACTGCAGCATGCCGATTTTTATTCAGTAAACATCTGTTGAGCCACGCAAACATGGTAAACATCTCTACATTCTAATTACAGTATAAGCAGATAAAATGCCAAACAACAAATCTGAGAGGGTGGAGCTTAGTGTGCATGATTGCTTTATAGTTTACTGAAAAGCTCCAGTAAGCTTTAAAGCAATCATACACACTTAGTGTGATGACCCTCCACTGGACCAGTAATCAAGCAACCTCAGTCCTCATCACTGGCACCAGTGGGGGATGTTTACTGAGAAGCTAGCAGATACACACACAGTATTTCCAGATGTAGCTGTTTGTATCAAGTGCAATTTCCCTTAAGAGTACACAGAGACCTCAGTCAGTCCAGGGCTGGTCTTTCCCTCTTTCTCCATATCCCCAATAAGACTCCCCAGTGGCACAGCTATGGAACTGAGATCTCAGCTGAGTGACCAAGCCAAGACCTCCAGCACCCTCTCTGCCCAACTAGTGCTCTGTGTCCCTGCCCAACTAGCTGACACACACACGCTTTGAGGTTGGATTTACACACACACACACACACTCACACCTGGGAAAGGTTGGCACAGGTTTACTAGCTATGCTCCCTTCTGCCTACACTATAAGGTAGTTACCACTGCCACCAATCACTCCTTATCAGCTACTTTAGGGCACTTAACAATGGCTGTCCAATCTTACTGTGTAATATTAATATTAACACAAATGGTAGTTTGATCAGGAGCAAGGCTATTAGGAGTGGCCCGCACAGTGTCACCAAATAAATATGCAAGTACTCTCAAAACGTAAACATCTCTACACAGATCTGCCACAATGAAAGATTTAAATATAGTTAATAATAAATAACAAAAGAACAAGACAATATTAAATATATATTCACTGTGACATCAGAGTTCAAAAACACAGGAAATATTTAAAATAACATTGCAGTACAGGCTCACACAGATAAAGAAAATCAAAACTAAACTTCACTATATTTCTAGCTATATCTAAGAGAATTATACTGTTCCCTAGAAACTTACTTTATTAGAGCAAGACAGATGTTGTGGTGAATGGTTCTTGTCATGTCCAAGACCGAGTACAGAATGCTTTGTCCCACTAAGGGACTTCTCAGATTAGTGTCTAAAATATTACTGCTGGGATAGCTTAAAGAATGACATAATTTCTGGTCATCTATCATCTAGCTTCCAGGCCAAACCCCTCAATTGCTAAAAGCTGGCAGCAATTAGCATCTACCTGTAAAAATATACAGACAAGGGCTTTTCCTCAGATATTTAGCAGATGCTAGAAGTCATAAAACAGTTGCATTTCTTCATGCTTCAAAAATAGCAATTAGTTCACTCCAATGACAATACAGAAATTGTCTTAGTACATACTTTGTATCTCTAGCTGCTTTGAAATGTGTCAGATAATAACTTTATGACTAGCCTATAAAGTAATTTAATTTCAGATATTCTTCTAAAGTTTGCTGGACTGAGGTTAACCTCCTGTATTCCAGTTTCCTCTATTAAAATATATGCATATAAACAATTATACTAGTGCATGTACATTTCTGTTCTCTTCCAGTAGGGCACACTGTAGATACATTTTAAACACAGCACTTTTCAAATAGCTTTTCAACACGTCTGTATAATCAGTTTGATATACACATGACATACAGTTCTAATACATTTGTAACACAAGCATCTTGTATAAATCATTTTGTTATTCACCAATGACATATAATTATTTACAAAATTCCAGCTAGCTGTGCTGGCAGTATCTCCTTTCATCACACTTAGTGTAGCCTTTTGCCTTGTATTCCTGTAACCTTTTGACTTGTATTCTAAAACCTACTGGAATACAGCCACAGAAACTACATTGGAAGGAAAGGTTTCAGGGGCTGCTATTGCTCTTCTGTATGTGTATGTGCAACAGGCTCAAGTCTATACTGCTGCATCTGCTGCTTACAGACCTCAGGCAAGGAGGAAAATGGTATTTAGATCCCATTTAATTTTTCATTGTCTGCATGAGGTGGAAATAGTAGAGGGCTACAGAGTGGATACAGACACACTCCAGGAAATCTGCAACCTTTGTCATCCTCACATGAGAGCAAAGGCAAACCCAGGGGAACCAGTACTTGTGGAGACAAGGTATGTGAAGCACTGGCAATATTAGCCACATCTACAGGAACACTTCAGTAGCCCACAAGGGACATGCTGGGGGTGTCACAAGCATCAGCATCCATGCTCCAATTCCTGAATACTATGCTAAACCATGCCAGTGACTGCATATATTTCCCCCTACCACCAAGGGCATAGCTATAACTATGCAGGATTTCTACCATGTAGCACACTTTACTGGAGTCTCAGGTGCCATAGACTGCATGCACATTGAGATCAAAGTACCAACCAAAGAAACAGGGAAGCATTGTCATCAACAGAAAAGGATTCTATTTCATTTACTGCCAGGTCATGTTTAATGCAAAGGGGAAACATCCTGAATGTGTGTGCTGGCAAGTCTGGCAGTTACCATGACTCCCTTATCTGCCACAACTCACAGCTCCTCCAGACATTTTCCAGTGGTGATATCCCACAAGGCCATTTATTGTGGGATGCAAGTTATGCACTTGAACCCTGACTGATGACACCCACCAGAAATGCCCATGCACTCATGGAGGAATGCTGTAATGAAGAACATGCTCAAAAAAGAAATATCATAGAGTATGTGTTTGAGCTGTTGAAGTCATGGTTTTAGTGCAGAGATACATCAGGGGTGCTCTGCAATATGATCACAGTACTTGAGCCTAAATTACTCCAGTTTGTGCTATCCTACGCAATATAATCCTGCAAAAATAGCCACTGTGGGAACGCCAAGGACTAGGACTAAACATTCCACCACCAATGGCAAGTTCACCCCAGCCACATGCAAGAGAGGAGACAGAGGGGGAACCCACAGCTGCTGTGGTTGTAGGTAGATGTAGGCATGCACAATATGCCCTCACACTGGTCAAGAAGCAACACATAGCACACGTGTTGATGATCTAAGGAGTACAGCTTTCATCCTATGCACATGTATAGAGTAAAATAGATGTCAAGCAGCACTCTAAACATTTACATACCCATGTAATGGCTGTACGCTGCTAGCATCAGACAGCAAGTCAGCCCTGAATGACAGCAGTTGTAACTGCAGGACTATCATAATAAGTGCTGACCCTGTAAAAGAACGAAAGAACATGAATGAATGGCAGATATCTGCATGCTGTTACTTGAAAATGTAGCAAAGCTGAATGTGTATGAATTGTCCAGCAATGACACCAATATGTGACATAACTAACTTGTAATTAATATATATATATATATATATATATATATATATATATATATATATATATATATATGCAGTTTATCACAACTATCATCATTTTCACAGGATGGGGGGTGTAGGAGGCCAAGGCTGACACCAAAATAGTGAGTTTGTGTAAGTAAGAAACACAGACAGGCAGAAATATTCATAATATATCAAATGACCACTGAGACAGAATGTCTTGCAACCCTCATTAATGCCTCATGTAGCTGGTATTTGTGGGTGTCTGTATAGACAAACTATTTGAAATGTATGTGTGTGTATGTGTGTATGTCTGCATGAAACCATACCTCTCAACCGGACCAAACCCTTGGTAAATACCGTTTTGAGGGCAAAATATTGGGGCGCCACAAATTTCTGAGTTGCCCCTTAAATTTCCAAATATCTCTGGGTTTTTCTGATTTTTTTTTTTTTTTTTGGAACTGTTCCTGACATCATCACATGCAGAACATGTGCAATGATATCAGCACAAGGCAGACAGCAAGTCATTACTAACACTACTTAATTTAAATTTACTGCTCCATGGGTTTGGCAGTGTGAGATGCAAGTTCACACAGGCACAACACTTCTTTCTTCCCCTGGCTCCAGGTAAGGCAAAAAAAAAAAACAAAAAGACTGTGTTGTGTTATTAATTCTGATTCACAGGTACAGGAACAATCTTTTATTTGTATACTGCTATTACATTCAGAATGGGGAACAGTTTATTTATGTACTAAGTAAGTTGCATTGGGTCCGGGCAAGTGTAGTGTAACATACTACTACTGCATTCAGAACGGAACAAGGAAAAGTTGCTGCACTGACAGTTATTGAAGTACTAAGTAAGTTGTATTGACATTGTTAAGAGCTTGCATTCGATGGTTATTTATGTAGTAAGTAAGTTGCATTGGGTCTGGGCAAATTTAATCTACTGCTATTGCATTCAGAGCAGAACAGGGTAATGTACTGCTATTGTATTCAGAATGGAAAGAGAAGAGTGGTTGCATTGAAAATGTTAAGGTCTGGGCGAGTGTAGTGTATTCCTATTGTATTCAGAACAGAATGGGGTAATGTACTGCTACTGCATTCAGAACAGAACGGGGAACAGTTGTTGCACTGACGGTTATAATAAGTTGCACTGACAACGTTAAGGGTTCCAGGCAAAGAATGGGCAACAGCTGCTATTGCATTCAAAATGGGGAACAATTATTTATGTACTAAGTAAGCTGAATTTTGACGATGTTAAGGGCTTCTTGGGAAGGGTTGAATGTCTGCAGTTCCTTTACAGTTTGAATGACAAGGTGTATTTTACATTCTCAAGTGCTAGTAGGTTCAGTCCTTTGCATTTTGAATGTAGTGCTTCAGTCCTCAGTCCTTTGCTTGCATTTTGAATGTAGTGCTTCAGTCCTCAATCCTTTGCTTGCATTTTGAATGTAGTGCTTCAGTAGTGTATGTGTGTGTGTTCCTCAGTCATTTGCTTGCATTGTGAATGTAGTGCTTCCGTTATGTGTGTGTGTGTGTGTGTGTGTGTGTGTGTGTGTGTGTGTGTGTGTGTGTGTGTGTGTTCCTCAGTCATTTGCTTGCATTTTGAATGCAGTGCCTCAGTTTTGTGTGTGTGTGTGTGTGTGTGTGTGTGTGTGTGTGTGTGTGTGTGTGTGTGTGTGTGTGTGTGTGTGTGTATGTGTAACACAAAACATTTTATTCTAGCAATTTTCTAAGAATATACAAGCAATGCTTAAAATGCGTCCCTGGTTTTGGGCCTTTGCCCCCCCCCAAATAAATGTTGGCTTTTTCCAGATTTCTTGTGCTGCATAGTTCTTTAGGGGGGGGGGAGTTTAGTGCTGCTTAAGCCAAGTCTGTTTTTGTTAATAGCACAACAGGTAATATGCTTGCTTTTGATGCAGAAGACTGTGGGTTATACTCCCATAGTATGTAGATAGATTGCTGATAACATACTGTGTTGTACTTTTAAAGGAGGTAGATGCTGCAGTCCTGAGAATGTCCTCTTTGGCAGAGATAACTAGCAACTATGAACCTGTTATCAGTTTGCCATCCATTCCCTATTGCAATATTACTAGCTTATCCATTTTTTAATGTAACATAGGCAATTTATTCTTCAAGGGCAACAGGCACTTTATTTGTAGATGAAACAATGAAATATAAAGTTGTTTACTACCAACAACCTCTTCATTAGATGCAGATCTCTTTAATATGGAATTATTTAGATTACATTTGCATTTTCTTTGAATGTGGGTTTCAATGCTGTTTCAATTAATGCGTTTCAAGGGAAGAGACATTTTAATGCAAAGTCTATTTTCATTGTGAGACTGTATTGCTTTATTTAGCAGATGTCTTTTAGTGTGTGTGTGTGTGTTATAAAATGTAAAATGACAGTTTTAAATGAAATACAAATAATCATTGTAGAAGTAAACAGTATGCATAATATTGAGTTTATAGTAAATGTTGTGAAGTAGCCAAGTGATAGGACATTGGAGTGGCTGCAGGGGCAATGGGTATGTATGGGGTCCCCATTTGACCATGATTTTATGAGATGGGAAGGGTAGCAAACTCAGACAGCCGCGGGTGGCAAAAACTTTGGCTACACCACTAATCAGCAGACCATGGAGAATGACTTTTGGAGGAGCTAGCAAACTGTAATATTTTTTCCTAAGATTAGAATATTGCCTACCATTAAATGCCCTACTTTTACCACAAAACCACATAGTGCAAGTCACCAAAAACAAAATCCCAAGGTTCATCATCTTCTCACTTCCCAGTGAACACCATTGCTGCATGTTTCAAAGAAAGAAATGGTTACCATTTACTACAGGGTCTGGGGCCATATATCTGTTGTTCAGTTTGTGTTTGAAAGTAGGTATCCCACAATTCCATCGGAATGGGTTGGGTTACATAATTATGTATGCAAAATTTATATTAATCAACATACAGATTCGTACCTATTTTTCATGAGCCTTTGCCCAGACTTTTGATGTTTCCAGGTTGAGAGGTATACTTGAATAAAAATATGGGTGAACCACCATAGAACAGATAAAACAAATAGTAAAACTTTATTCCAACAAACAATCAAATTCTCAGATACTGGACAAGCGCTTTTGGCTTAAAGACTTCTTCAGATCCTAAGGATACTGGACCTGAGGTCGCTTTTAAAATAAACTGTAAACCTATCCAGAACTGAAAAGATCCAATCCAAATGTTTAATTCTACTTTAAGACAGAAAAATCCAAATAAAAATGGTACTGTTTATCCACTTTTCTTTTCCTCCAGTCCTGGTTGCTGAAACCTTCAAGCTTGAACTTTTCCACCTATCAGAAGAAATATTTCTTCCTTCCTACTTTAAATCTCCTCATATCAAGTGGCAGGCTATATGTTCCAATTAAAACAATCGTACATCTTCTTCATAGCCAGTCTTAGAATTCTCTGAACTTCCTGGTTTCCTCATGCAAATAGCAGAAGTAAATACTTTAAACAGATATTTCAGACTGATCCCTTACTTTCACTAAACAAACATAAGTTTCATATGTTTATTTTTATTTATTTATTTTATTTAACATTTGTTGACCGGGAATGTCCGACTAGGTTCCACAGAGCCTGTTTTCAGCGGAGGCCCGGGGAGAAATGCTCCAGATGCATGTCTTTGGAATGTGTACTTTCAATACTTTTAAATACTTTTCACAATCGCATAACTTCAGTATTCATTTCTTTTAAGTTGTGCTCATCTGCCAGTTAAACTCATTGATTCTGGCCATATTTCCTTTATGGCCAACCATGATGAATTATTCATTTTCAGGGTTTAACTAATTAAAATATCTTCTTTATTAGGAGCAATTTCAGCAACTTGTATTAAGCAGCCAATAATCTTGGTTAAGCGTAACTTCCAACCAATCCAATCTTATCACTTGCTCTTCCTATTCAACAGTTTCCAATTGTGTGCAAAACTTATGTTGACCATTCAGTTGTTCCTCCTGTATTGGCAACATCCAATCAGGCACGAGACTTCTATTGGCCAATCCAATCTCGCTGCTTATTCTTCCCATTTCAACAGCTTCCAGTCATTGATATTAGCTGTAAATTGCTCTCTTGTATACATTTAACAATATACAAAAGGAAGCCCCACAGTCTAAACATAAGCTCAGAACCTCCTCTCCAACCTGATCACAGAAACGGACTCTGCCTCTTATGCAGACAACCATCCATCAGCTGCATTTATTTTATCTGAAGCCCCACAGTCTAAACATAAGCTCAAAACCTCCCCTCCAACCTGATCACAGAAACGGGCTCTCCCTCTTATATGGACGACCACCATCAGCTGCATTTATTTTATCTGAAGCCCCACAATCTAAACATAAGCTCAGAATCTCCCCTCAGACCTGATCAGAGAAACAGGCTCTCCCTCTTATATGGATGACCATCCATCAGCTGCATTTATTTTATCTGTATGTTAATCTTTAATTACATATATTAAGATACCTGTATAAAAGTAGAACCTGACTAAAGCACATCACCTAGCCTCCTGCTGCTCTTTTCCCGTAGCTCCACACTATCATCCTACTAGCCGTACTTGCTCCCTTCTTGTTAATTGTCATCTGGCTCTCATTTCTAATTCCCAGATGCTGCCCCTCCACACTTCCCTGGCTAAGTGTGCTGTCTCTACATAGGTTTTCTATATACTTACCCAGTATTGCTTGTCTCACTGATTGTTTTCTTTGTTACTGCTTGAAAGTCTTCAAGATCAACTCACCCTTGCAGTACTGCTGTTTCAAAACTGTGTGTGTGTGTGTGTGTGTGTGTGTGTGTGTGTGTGTGTGTGTGTGTGTGTGTGTGTGTGTGTGTGTGTGTGTGTGTGATGTATATGGCTGTGAGTGTGTTATCTAAACGACATCCTGAGAAACAGGTACATGTATGACTCCGTTTTGCAAGAGGCATTCACAACAACTTCTTTCAAATAGGTTACCAGGATGTATTTAATTTTTATTTTGAAAATTGCAAACACACATTCATATCCCAAATCCTACCTTTGCACACAACTCTCGTAACAGTATATGTTACCTGTGAGACTATGATGATGTCATTCTCCATAAAGAGTACTGTGACAGTAATAAAATCAGACATCTGTGATGGTGAGTGTTAAGTACTGTGTTCTCTAGCTTGTGTAACTAGTTAGTTAATGGATCAAATTGCACAACAGTCAACTTGAGTGTGTTTGGAGCCAGAAGAGCTTGACTTCAGCTCCTGCTACCCTCACTGAAGTATCATTCAGAAAATGCTTCTACACCGGTACATGACTCCACTGCACTTTACTACAGCTTTTACACCATCATCCTCTCACCATACATTGATGATGTCATCTTCTATAAAGTGTACTCAGACACTGTTGACTTGTGCCGTGGTACTAGCATTAAGTACTCTGTTCTGTAGCTTGCCTTGATAGTTAGGTAGGGGATTGAATTTCATGACAGTCAATTAATGTGTGTAATCAGAACAGCTTGAATCTAGGTCCTGCTGCTCTCTCTCAAGCATCATTCGGAAAATACTTTTACAGTGATGCATTACTCCACAGCAGTTTCATACAGCCCTCCCCACATCATCTTCTCAGCATTTACTGATGATGTCATCCTCTATAAAGTGCACTCTGAGATTAGTACTGTCAGATTTGTGCTGTGGTGCTAATGTTAAATATTGTGTTGTTCATCTTGTGTAACTCGATAGATAGGGCTTCTAATCTCACAGCAGTCAACATAAATGTGTGTGATTATTGAACTATCATTCTGGAGACAATTATGCACCAGGAAGTGAGTCCACATCTATATCACACAATCCTCCAACATCATCTTCTCAGCGTTCGCTGATTATGTCATCTCTTATAAAGTGCAATCTGATAGTGCTAAAACCAGACATGTGCCATGGAGTGAGCATTGTGTACTATGTTCTCTGTCTTGTGTAACAAGATAATACTGGATTCTATTCTCACAGCAGTCAGTTTGAATATGTGTGCATGTTTGTTCAACTATTAGCCTGGAGACAATTTTATGCTTGAATGTGAGTCCACATTTATGTCATACAATCCTCCAAATATCTTTTTCTCAGCATACACTGGTAATGTCATCCTCCAGAAAATTTACTCTGACAGTGTTAGACATCTGTGTTGGCAGGAGCATTAAAAATGTGTGCAATAGCTTGTTGAACTAAATAAGTAGGGGTTCTAATCTCACAGCAGTCAGCTTGTGTGTGTGTGTGTGTGTTATTCAACTATCAATGTTGAGAAAATTTTCACTGAGATGCAAGTCCACATCTAAGGGAAACACTCCACCAATACATCATCTTCTTGGTAGACAGTGATAATGTCATACTCTTTAAAGTGCACTCTGGCAGTGTTAAAGTCAAACAGCTATGGTGGTGCTAGTCTTACGTTATATGGAATCCAGCTTGTATACGTTCACAGGTAACGTATTCAAATCTGACCTCATAAAATGAGTGTGTGTGTGTGTGTGTGTGTGTGTGTGTGTGTGTGTGTGTGTGTGTGTGTGTGTGTGTGTGTGTGTGTGTGTGTGTGTGTGTGTGTGTGTGGTTGGTGGTATATTATGGTCATTGTATGATGTTTTGAATCTCTTTTCATTTGACTCCCAGTCAAGAAAACATTTTACATAGCTGCATGAATCCAATGCCCCTTTTGCCTCCGTAGAGATAACATCCTTGCTGCAGCACACTGAGGATGTTATTGTCTCAAAGATGCATACAAATATCATGAAGCAGAGCCCCTACATTACCCTGTGCAAGCCATCTCCAGACCACTGTATGTATATGCGTGATGGCTGATTTTGTCATGGGGTGGTGCACATGTCACATATGGGCAGAGGCAGTCTGTAATAAAATCAAACACATACTCCTACTATCTTCTATCACACACATATATATATATATATATATATATATATATATATATATATATATATGGATCTACTTCAGTAGATCGAACTTACAAGTTCGAAGCTCATATGGTTGAGACCATATGATCAAAATTGTAAAAGTTCAAACATGGAAGAAAAAAGAAAAAAAACACAAAAAACAAAACTATATGTCTGTAGCAGGGGGGCTACACCCCCCTGCATCCCCACACCCCCTACTTAAACATAATAACTCTGAGATCACACTACATTGCAGAAGAGGGAAATCTTCCTGTTCTGCACTGAATATGGATCTCCATTCAGTCCAATTGAACTTTTACAAGTTCGATCATATGGTCTCGGCCATATGAGCTTCGAACTTGTAAAAGTTTTATCTACTGAAGGGGATCCATATATATATATATATATATATATATATATATAGAGAGAGAGAGAGAGAGAGAGATGCCTTATGACCCTCTGTAGATTGCACATAATGTTGTTGCCGCCCACATGTGCTGTATTGAGGTGTGGATTTGCTGTATTCCAGTTTGTGATTTAAGCTACTGTATTGATGGCAACTCCTGCCATTTGGTTACATGTTCCTTCCATAATAGCTGTAGTAATATGCTTCTTGAGAATTGTTGACATGGGATGATGCTATGTATATTCATAGGTTCATAGGTTCATACTAGGCTATCTGCCCTGGGGCATTTATAAGCCTAGCCTGATTGTGTTTGACTTACGCCACCCCTTGATTTGAGTAAACTGTGCCCTTTTTAAAGTTTATTTTACTGTGCCTCTGTCTAATAGTGACACGGAAGTAATCCCTGGGACAAACCTACGATCCCCCATCCACTCATCAAGATTTTTCTTGAAGAGAGTCAGTGAGGTGCTCTGCCTAACATGAATTGGAATTCTATTCCAGAGCCAAGGGAGCCTTTGGGTTATGAATCTGTCCCTCCAGCATGTTCTATTTATTTCTGTGCTGAGGTTCAAGTCCCTCGATCGCATGGCTCTAAAGGATTTAGATTTACTGAGGTGGAGCATGTCCATTAATTCTGGGTTGGACATAGCTTTATATGTCAGGCATAGATCGCCTCGAAGTAGGCGGTATGCAACTGAGTAGAGCTGGAGTTTTTTTAACTGAGCAGCATATGGCATCTGTTTGAGTCCCTTGATCCTCCTGGTGAGGTACTTTTGGGGTTTTTCTAATTGCTGCAGGTGTTGGGTAAGGTACATCCCAAAGGGGGCATTGTATTCTATGATGGGCCTGATGAGGGATGAATAAAGGGGCACGATTACCTCTCTTGATCTAGATGCAAATCCTTTCATGATGAGGTCGGCTATGTAGAAGGTCTTTCTAACCACTTTGGTAATGTGGTTGTCAAAGGAGAGATTGCTATCAACTTGGGTCCCCAGATCCCTAATTACTTTCTCTGTACTTAATGGGTTACCACCTATGTGGTAATTTGTGGGTACATTGTTTTTGCCAAAGGGTATGACTATACACTTTTTGGCATTAAGCTTTAGACCATGGCTCTGGCACCAGTTATCCGTCTCTGCGAGACCTTTTTGAAGGATGTTTGTGTCAGCTGGAGAGTCGATTATGGCACCCAGTTTGCAGTCATCTGCAAACTTGGTGAGCCATAGTCCTCCCACGTTGGCCTGTACCTCAGAAAAGTAAATACCAAACAAGAGAGGTCCCAGGACAGAACCTTGTGGGATGCCACTTGTGACTGGTTTCGAGTCTGACATGGCTCCAGCAACTCTGACTCTGTGGGTTCTGTCTTTGAGCCAGTTTGCGACCCATCTTGTGACATAGGGGTTTATATTTAGGCTGGATAGCTTATCTATGATGCCCGAGTGGGGTATTGTGTCAAATGCCTTTGCGAGGTCCAGATAGGCTGTGTGGACTACCTTCCCTTCATCTATGGCCTTGGTGACTGTTTTGAAGAAGTCGACCAGGTTCAAAAGGCAGGATCTGCCCTTGATGAAGCCAAATTGGGTAGGATCTAGTGTCTGTAGGTTCCCAATGTCTTTGTTTATTTGTATATTGTTATCTTACTAAGGTATGTGTTCTTTTAGTGGAGTATATCAACATTCTACACAGTTCTCATTCAACCATCACAATGACAGCTGCACTGTGTCATAGATGTGCATGTGTATACGTAGAATCTGTAAATGTTATCTGACATATAGCAATGTTACATCATACTGATTACAAGACGACATACATCTGGGGCCATGCATATGTTGTAATGCTGTTATATACACAAACGTAAGACATGTTGAGATTCACTTGCAACCTTGGGGAATTCATTGTTTGCACAATCGTGTTGCTGTTCACAAAGATTATTCAGGTGCTCCACAGCAGCATTGCAGAACTATTAGTATTTGTGTCCTTAATGTTCTGCATAAACTGTATACACCTCATTTGTAATATATCCATATATGATGGCAGGTCCCTCTCCCATGCATTTCTATTCATAAACGTATAGGCATATGATATACAACTGATGTAATGACATGAAATAGGCTGAGCTGTATGACTATGTCAAAAGTTCCTCTGTGTTGTGTGTGATTCATACTAAATGTTGTATTTGGAGGTGATGTCACAAAGCATTTTGTAACTATGTCTGAAAGCTTAAGAGGAATACCCAGCTATGTGCAGAGCTGATTCTGGATGGCACCACCCATACTCAACTAGTGGAAATAGACAAACTGATAGCTGACAGATTTGGATCAAACTTCAATCCACTGTCCCTTCCATTAATTCCCTAAAGTATACCTGGCTGTTATCATTCTTGAGCCTATTATCTGAAAAGAGCAGGTTATGTCTGTCCTCTCTATGGCTAAGAATGCATCATCAATGGGACCTGACAACATCACAGGTTGCCTTTGAAATAACTTCAAGCTTGACCTTCCAGAACCACTTGGATCCCTATTTAATAACAGCCTACAGACTGGCTATATTCCAGCAGGATGGTAGACACCAGCATTCATTCCTCTGCACAAGGAGGAACCATCAACATACACAGGGAAGTATAGGCTGAATAGCCTAAGCATTAAGGTCAAGGACATATTCATTATGAACCTTATCAACAAGGACATAGCTAATCTTCTGACTTTGTAACCAACCCAGTTTGGATTAAAGATAGATCATGTCTATTAGATCTGATTGACTTCTTTGAGAAGGTCACCAAGGGCAAGGATGAGGGATAGAATGTGCACCTCATCTAACTTGACCTGGCCAAGGCATGTGATACAAATCCCCACTCAGGTATTATAGACAAACATGCTCAAGTGGGCATAAACCCCTACATCATCAGGTGGTTAGCCAAATGACTCACTGACAGGGCACATACTGGGTGAATTCACCTCTAGCAAGAGAATAGTCACTAGGGGTGGACCACAGGGTTTTGTACTAGGCCCTTTCCTGTTCAGCATTTATTTCTCAGAAGTCAATGCAAATGTAGACAATCTTTGTCTGACCAGGTATGCAGCTGACTGCAAATTGGGGTTAGTCATGGAATCCACAAATGATACAGATATACTGCGAAAAGTATTAACACATGCAAACGTTTGATACCAGAGGTATACAGAGAAACTAAATGCAAAATGATGCCAGAGGCATAGAGAGAAACTAAATGCAAAATGTCCAGGAAGTCGTTATCTGAAACCATACATGCTAAACGTATGTACTGCCCCTTTATTATTCCTTTTTTTGATGGTCAGGGTGGTTGCTGGAATAATGCAGCAACCCATTAGAATATATAAGTTTTCTATAAATATTACTAGTCAAATGTTGATTTTTTTACATCTTTTGTAATCTGAACATCCAAGTAACTGATTGTAAAAGGATTCACATCATAGGTGAATCTTAAAAAGATTGTAGTAGAATTCAAATAATTAATGAACAATCCAGTTTCGCTTATAGATCTGTCCAATAGTAAAAGGATGTCATCCAGATATCAGACGTATAATCTCCATGGGTTGGGATTAATTACATTAAACAAATATTTTTTCTCCCATTGTACGAGTACAATATTGGCAAAGATGAGGGCACATGTAGCCCCCATCACCACACATTTCTTTTGTTGGAAATATTATCTCTCGAAATATACAAAATTGTACTCTAATACTGTTTCCATTAAAGTGACAATAGTGTTAATATCATTATTTTCAAGGTGTGTAGACTCATTTACAAAATCCTGTAACCAATTTATGCTGACAGAGTGGGGAATGACATTAAATAACTCTTTGACAGCAATAATCACAAACACATAGTCATTTGAGTAACCAACCCCCTTTAATTGCATAAAAATCCCATGAATCCCAGCTTAGATACTCAAAGGATTTCAACCATTTTTTTTAGTGTGATGTCAAGAATCTTGGCTAAAGGATGGGTTTTTGATTTTCTAGCATTGACAATTGCCCTAATGGGGGGATCACTGGTGCTGTTATGGATTTTTGAAATGCCAACAATACAAGGCAACACCAGATAGTTTATCTGTAAAAAGTTGTAAAGCTCTTGCCCTGTCTTTTCCTGATCAAATATATCCTTCAGTAATCATAAAATCAATATTTTCCTGTAACAAATATGTATATAGCTAAGTGATACCTCCTTATAAAATTTAATTTGAACTTCAGCCTCCCTGTGCCCACAGTAGTGATAGACTCCTTCTGTGTGGCACAACTCATAAGTAAGGGCATGGCATCCAGATCAAAGGACATATAATTCCATTGTTCTCGGTCCTCATCACACAAATAATTCAGTACACTGCATCCTTTGGCAGGTACCTCATCAGATATTTCCAACAGCTGGAGAGAACCCAGAGTTTTCTCACCAGGAAGATACAGGTTATAAAAACCAAGTCTTACATGGAAAGATTGAAAGCCCTAACACTGTGTTCTGTCTCCTACAGACTACTAAGTGGTGATCCATGTCTGGCCTTTAGGGCAGTGTCTGATCTGGCCCTGATGGAAATGTTACACATCCATAAATCAAACTACATGAAGGTCACTCATTCCAAGAATCTTAACTTAGCCTCTGTCATAAATAAATCATGTTGGAGAAATAGATAACATCTCTCAGAGACTATACTTTCTCTGGAATAAGCTTCCAATTCACGTAAAGCAAAGCTCTTCACTCACCCTCTTCAAGTGCAACCAAAATCAATGGATGTGTAATTGCAAATTTACTCATGGGGTGTTGCTCATGACCCTCATGGACAAAGGCAGTCCGTACTCCTTACCATTTTATAAGCTCATAACTCAGTGAACTTCATTCAGCTAGGTACTGAAAATTGGTAAACATGAGTTAAATCTAGATAGGCATATATGCCCTCATGGCCATTAGCCTAATACTCTCCTATGAACATATGAACCTTTGATATGTGATTGTAGCCTATGTACAGCTATAGTGTGACTGTACTGCATCACATATGCACACGTACAGCTATAGTGTGACTGTACTGCATCACATATGCACCACTACATCACATCAGTATTACCACTTGATAGTTTGCATGAGCACATATGGATATATGTCAGAATTTAAAGGCAGTATAACAATTTAAATGGCAATGTCAGAGGCACAATGATCATGTGTCACATATCTTGAGTTTTAACATGTGCTTATAGTGGGTGTTCCATGTATTGTTTGGCATGTATACAATATTACAGTGACAGATTCCTTGAATACTGACACTTGAGTTGCACTGCTATACTTTCTGTGCATATTGGCATAGCTGATGCATTGCTGTCAGCGTCACATACTGCTGTACCATTCATTATAATGGATCACTTCTTAATTCATACATCAGTAGCAGATGCTTCAAACAATGTCCTTTGGCATTAAATTTGTCAGATACATGCAATACCCAGCTGTGTGTACAGAATCCACTCAAAATAGTGTAGTGTTTGTATATGTTGCTATCTGTATGGCTGATACCTATGTCAGCCAGGGATGCTTTAGTCAAGTGTGTCACAATTGGCATAGTGAGCTTCCATACATCTGGTAGGCCATACAGAACTATTCTTTGGGATGTATACCCATTAGGCTTTGATGGTGTACACTTCCCTTAAACGTATTCTACTAGTTGAATGTGTGATACATATTTCTATGTTGCACCCAATAAATCCTCAGCTAAATGATGACATTGATGCCATGGGACTGATTTTTGCAGGTGGTGATTTTGGCTTATGTGTCATGAAAACCTTATCAACTGGACAGAATCAGCCCTGATTTCAGCAACACTTTTAACACTGTCCCTCTTAAACCATTCAAAAATTGGTTGTTTTTTGGGAGGAGGTGCTGAACTCCACTTGCAGAATACTGACAATCATTACAGTTGTACACATGTATTCCTGAAGAACATATATAATAAATTACACTCACATATTCTGGCAATACAGCAGATTAATGGTCATAACCTTGGGTCAGTTGTGGTGGTGCAGTGGTTAGAGTTGTCACCTCACAGCAAGAGGTTCTCCCGTTCGATTCTCAGCTGGAGCACCTTCTGTGTGGAGTCAGCATGTCCTCCCCGTGGCTGAGTGATGTAAAAGACATGCAGGTAGGTGCGAGTGTGAATGGACGTGCCTTTGTTGTGGTTGGGCATCAGGCTGGCAACTCAGCACCGTAAAAATCTACTGCCAATCATGAGTGGACCGGAGTTCCACTCTGGCGACCCCTAACCGGGAAAAGCCGAAAGTCTTAAATGGTCATAACCTTGTAAAAGTATTAATTATTGTGACTGTTTCTGTCTCCATTTGTCCAGTCTGTTATGTGCCTCTGATTGATTGAAAGCTATGGTGACATGTCTGCCATATTCCAGTAAGTTATTTTTTCAGATCTTCAGAGTATGCACATACCCCTAATTTATATACCATCCTTACTAAATCTCCTCTCCAGTGAGCATGTCACTGATGTTTGTATCACAACCATTTACCTCCAATGGCATGCAACCTTGTGTGGGCATCATGTATATACTATAATGTGTGTTTATATCATAATGTATTTGCTAAGGAGGTGTAAACAACAGTAGGTACTGTGCTGTCTACAAATGTGCTTAAAGTTATGCTGATGACATGTGCTGGAAGTGAGCATACATTTCCATATCCTATTTTGGTGATATTGACATATTCACCATGCCTTCTTACTTTTTGTTCATTCTTATCAAACAGGCCTGTGCCTGTTTTAATCAGTATACTTTTCCTGCCCAGTCATATATTTGCCCTTTTACCCATCCCCCTCCATTATTTCATTATTAAAATAATTTTATTGTGCATTGCACTGAGTACACTTTTCCTTACTGTGTTATTACTTATGTTATTGCAGTATTTTTATTGCTTGTAGTCATTGTGGCTATCAGGGCAATCTCGCTGATCAAGTTTGCTCATAAGCAAACTTGAATACATCCTCATTCTGTGCTCATGGTGCTGTGCATGGTTTCCTGGCTGGCAAAACTGTTGCTGGTTACAAAGCCATACTTGAATTCACATAAGCTTTGTGAGCAGCATGAATATGTGAAAAGTGCTGCTATTCACTGTAGTACTTGTAAACTCCCTGTGGACTTTGTGCAAAGCCTACACAGAGTTTATTGAACCCCAGGAGAATGTGGAAGAGATGTCACATGTTAGTGGATGGAAACAATATGAGAAAGACAAATGTGGATTAGGTGATGTGTCCAGAGCGAAAGCATTTGCAAATTGACTCAGACTTGAGTTGATCTTTAAGCTGAACATGAAATGGGTAAGAGGTGAGGTCTTTAAAATTAGTAGGAAGAGATTTCCAGAGTTTGGGGTCTAGGATGGAAAAGGTATGGTTAGTGCAATGAAGTCTGTTTCTGGGATATTGAAGAAATGGACCAGAGTAGTTAAGACATCTTAGATTGTTATCTGAAGAGTTTCAAGACTAGTGGTAAGTTATCTACACTCTAGTAGAAGGGGGTTATATTAGAACAGTGAAGGTTTATCTTGTTGAACACCTAAACTTCGACAACTAAACAGCAAAAGCTTAAAACCACAAATGGCCACTTCCGCAAATTTTTTCATAGGGAAAAAATTTGCTTGGCCGTTATCAGGAATTTGCCCTTTTCCCCAATGTACAGCAATCTCAGAGTTGGTATATTTAGTTAGGGGGGTGGGGGCCAACCTCTCCACTTAATTAAAGTTTGAAAGTTTGTTTTAGTGTCCCACGGCCAAGCAATTTTTTTTCCTACGAAAAAATTTGCAGAAGTGGCCGTTCACGGTTTTAAGCTTTCGCTGTTTAGCTGTTGATGGTTAGGTGTTCGACAAGCTAAATGTTCGATTATATAATATAGACCATAGTAGAAATATTCCCAATAGCCAAAATGTCAGATCAGTTTGTCATGGAATGGGTATTCTTAAGGCCGATTTGATTCACTCAGTTAACTCCCACTCTCTTGTTACCTCAAGACAGTACCATAAAATGTACATATAGTTTGTGGATGGAGTGCAATAATGCCGCATTCATTAGATTTTACCCTCCCTCACAATCTCAGTATGTTGGATGAATGCTGTCAATGGTTAATCATTCTGAAATAAGTAAAATCTGATGGGGGTTAGATTACATCCAATCAAGAATTTATTCACTTACCCCATTCCTTAAAATTGAAGGTTTTCCATACAGTGCTTTCCCATTTATTTTTAGTGTCAGTGTTAGATTCCACTACAAATTGCAAAGACTATAAAATGTCTAATATGGTTTACCATAAAAAAATGGAAATATCAAAGGTCGGATTTGAAAAAGTTGAATGCTTGTTTTGAAAAAGTCATTTAAACGAATTACCTGTTTTTATTGAAAAACACACGATGCCAGCACAGTAATCACACTTTGTAATTCACCTTAAAGAAAGTCAGCAGAACCAGGAAATTGATTAAGCACTGGTGGATCACGTGAATACTTACTCGTTCAAGTTTATTGAGCAAAATGAACAGTATGACATTGAAAACAAGGCTTTCGAGTATTTAAACGGAAATAATAAAATTGACTTTATTTGTTGAAATTTTGATTAAAAATGTTTTTATTTTCTACATTTAGATAGCAAACTATCTAATATAACTCGCAGTTACCTGTAATCTCATTTGTCAAGTTTTGCAGTAAGATTACTCCATATTCACAGACTTGAGTTAATTTTTCAGCTCTGTCATTTATTCAAGCACAGACTTCATAAATGCTATGGTATGTACAGTATTGATTTGCATCTATGAACTATTATTTTAATGTACTCATTATTTTCATCATTACAAACAGATGCGAGTTTCAGTCTCATTCTATTGTCATTTTTAATCTCATTTCAATAACAATATTCCTTTTGGAACCATATTTTATATCATATACAATGGAAGTGCCTGTGGTTCTCACCTTTTCTTTTATTTCCCCTTCTTAGGTTGATGATAGTTATTATGTTCTTTAACTGTGTGTGTGTGTGTGTGTGTGTGTGTGTGTGTGTGTGTGTGTGTGTGTGTGTGTGTGTGTGTGTGTGTGTGTGTGTATGTGTGTGTGTGTGTGTGTCTGTGGGGTTGTGTGAGCTAGGCTTGTCTCTGAACATTTGTGATCCTTATGTTAATCTACTGCACTGCAAAAGATGAAAAGCATGAGGAGTAAACATGGACTTTGTCCCCTTCTGCTCCACATTTTCCCAGAAAACATGAGATTCAAGATGGACTGTGTGACCAGTTTATTAAGTAATACATCAATTCAACAAGAATGAAGCATCATTATAACCCAGTAAACCAGATACTCATAAGCAACATAAAATTCCTAATGCCAGAAGTTAATGACTTTATGTGGCACAGAGCTCTGCTAGTTCAGCTTGTTCCCATCCTGCTGCTGAGTGGCTTCATAACTAATAATAATAATAGTAATAATAATCTTTAATAAAAAACATCTAATCAAACCCAGCACCAAATGTATATAAACTACAGTTAACCAAAACCTCCATATCAGCTCAGCACAGCCTAAATGAGAATATAACCCACTTACTGCATGAAAAATAAACCAAGCTAGTCTGACAAATATGTTGTGTCTAATGAAAATCTCTCACCTTCTTTTCTTTTTTCTATTAGTACTTACATTACATGTTTTATATAAATCACATCTCAAGTGAGAGGGAAGCAAAATTTGAGTGACAGGGAAAAATCATATCAGCGATGGGTGGAAATCCAACCCAAGTGCAAGGCTGCAAATATTCAGTCTTGCAAGCTTGCCTCCTGCCTCTTGGGACTGCTAATAGGAGGCTGCCAAGTAAAACTGAAGAAAACAGTGCAAACTACCTACACCACTCTGCTGATAAACTGTGTCCACCTGATTAGAAATAAAAACATGTATGCAAAGCTGCAGAGAATACAAACCTGGCACAATCCCCTAATTATGTTCTCTTTTATTTTCGTCTTATTATTATTTTAACCAGGTAGTGCTGTCTAAATGGCACGCATTTCATACCTGATTAAATGATGACCTCCTGGCAATGACACATGCCTTGTCAGATAAATAAAACCATAGCCCTCTTTCCTACAATGGAACCACAATGGCACACGCATCGTCAGATAAATAAAACCATTAGGCCTTTATCCTACAATGGAACCTCAATGGCACACACATCATCAGACAAGTAAAACCATTAGCCCTTTATCCTGCAATGGAATCTCAATGGCACATGCCTCATCAGATAAATAAAACTATAGCCCTTTATCCTGCAATGGAACCATAATGACACACACATTATCAGATAAATAAAACCATAGCCCTTTATCCTGCAATGAAACCTCAAATTTCTGATAATAGTACTGAAGGTAAAATCTACTACCAGTCACCATATCCGAGTGAAGACTAAACGTAAATATATATATATATATATATATATTTTTTATTTCGGTATCAAGCATGCAAGCCACAGCAGCTAAAAATGTATTTAGTCATACTCACTTAATTATTATTATTTAAACATAATTGGATTCCCTATTTGTTGTGTGTGAAACCTGTCTTGGACCTCTGATGCTGCTCTGTTGAAATGACAACAGGAGCCTCAGAAACTGTCCA
Source organism: Protopterus annectens (assembly GCF_019279795.1). Taxonomy (NCBI): domain Eukaryota; kingdom Metazoa; phylum Chordata; order Ceratodontiformes; family Protopteridae; genus Protopterus; species Protopterus annectens. Next base: position 1,553,352,959 of record NC_056728.1, read on the forward strand.
AATACAGAGTTCCTTCATGTCTTGTGAGGCACCACACCCCCAGGAAACAGAGAGTCAAGAAGATTTACAGCATAAAACTCATTTATGTCTGACTCTACAATGATCTGCAAAATTTGCTATGGTTGGAGTGGGGGTACTCACATTGGATAGAATTAATCTGCTTGGATACCTCCATAATGTTAAAATCTACTGAAACTTAATAGACCCCAAATTCCATATTTCAGCTGAGTATTTTTTTGTATCATGAAATTATTACCTCCCCAACTTGCACAACTTTAACATTGTAATATCAAATGACTATCTGGATGTCTCTCACATATATAGTTTGCATAGATGTCTAGCCATCCTGTATCAGGGTTTCTCGGAGAAAATAAAAAGAGCATGTAGAGCATTATGGTGGTTAATGCCAGCAAGGAAACTGGTAAAGAGATGAGGTAAAAGGAATTAACAAAATTGTGCCTTTGGGTTGTATCTGCATCATTGGAGTCAAAACAGAAGTTCAGCAAATTAAGTTCTAAGCAAACACTTTTTCTAAAAAGAAAATACTCACACTGATTCCTACTAAGAACTTGTTCGACAATATGAACCTTTATTCTAAAGATGCCAAACTAAGATAAACAAGAGATACAGCAAAGTCTACAGCAATACTCAATAAGGTACTAGTGGCTACTGGCCACTAAGTAAGTACTTGGAGAATAGTTCTCATTCTAAGAAAGCATAAAATCTTTTCCAAAGCTCAAGAAATAAGCAGTTTCCTACATGGCATGTGATGTGCTTCACAACTAACTGTTAGTGATATAAGATAAGTGCATAACAAATTTTGATGAGTGATTTGAAAAGCAAAAAAAAACAACAACTCTTGTTTGGCTAATCTGTCTGACTGTCAAGAACCCATTGTCATGAAATATAACACCTCCCAAGATCCTATGACCTTAGGACTCAATGGACTCATTTGGCAAGGAGATTGTGAATTGTATCATCAACATGACTTCAGGGGATGTCTCCTCAATTCAGAAAACTTTGACCAGGCACAGTTCATAAATTTGCGAATCATTTTTGATTGATAGTCCACCCTGTGGTCGAGTGGCGTTCGAAAGACATGCGTAAATGGGCGTGCCTTTGTTTAAGGTTGGGCATCGAGCTAACACCTTGGCACTGTAAAAATTTACTGGCAATCATTAGCGGACCGGATTTCCGCTGTGGCAACCCCTTAACTGGGAAAAGCCGAAAGAAGAACAACAACATGCATTATGACTTTCTGTAGGAGTCCTAGGTAAAACAAAGTTTTGTATAGATTTCGTGAAAAAAAAAAAAAAATATATATATATATATATATATATACATATATATTATATACATATATACATATATATATATATATCTATATATATATATATATATATATATATATATATATATATATAAAACTAATGTCTGCTTCAGCCACAGAGGGATATATGGCACTTAAAACCATTACCAAGAACATCCACACCAGAAAAAGAGAACTTTTAGTGCATTCATACTGCATTGTTATCTTAAAGCAGATCTCTTGCATCTTCAGAAGACCACTAGCTTCACAAATGCCATGAATAGCAGTTTAAAAATTCATGATCCTGTAAACAAAACTCATTGAAGGCGCAGATTTACTACCCACTGTTTACTCCATCTCTGGAATAAATTATCCCTGCCTGATAAGTGATGCAGTACCCTTACATCCTTCAAAGGCAACCTTGATGACAGTCAGGTTATGCAATAATTCATCCTCTCAGTGTTAATGTGGGCATTAGCATGATACAGATTGTTTCTGGATTAATTTGCCATTTAATTTCTGTGGTCCTGCACTGCACTGTTACCTAATCACTGCTGAGGAAGTATTTATGCTATTAATATCATACTGCAAAAATTAAGTAGAATCTTTTGAGAAAGTTTGGATAAAAAAAAACACCCAAAATGTTTCATGGACTGAATAAAAATATTGACGATTATGTCTCAACCTTCACAAATTTTAGAACTGGAAAAAAAGGAGAAAGGACAATACAAAGAGGTAAAATATGAACATTGCAAAAAAGGTTAGTACTGTTCACCATCGTTCCATCCATTCTGTGTATGATACTGATTTAAAGTGACATGCTATTACCCGATAAATGTCAGTTGTTACTGAATAGTGTATGCTGTTAAAATTAATTTTCCATAACTTTCACACACAGCAATAGAAATTAAACTCATTACATTTGAGTCTTTAAGTATGAAGTTGGGTGAGTTACTAGGCTCCTAATTCTATGTTAGCACTGTGCAATATCGTTTATATCCAGGATTCAGCAGATGCTAGCTTAGCATTAAATCCTTGAAGATGAAATCTTACCCATTTTTGATTATGAACATAAAATACATTAAATGAACTTGTACTGATAATATACCTGTCAACAAGCAGACATCCCAAACAATAAAGATTGAAAAAAAATTACAAAAAAGTCTGCAGAAAACTGTCAAAAATGAGTTTCATCACATAATTGCATAGTGAATTCTAACACTGTAAAAAATGTTAAAGTTCCAAATAAACCAATAAAACATGAAACTCAACTCATTTAATAAACACCAATTCTGAAAACAAAAACTTCTTTTTAAACACATTTAAACTTTAACTGCCGATTAACATTGCTTTCCTAATGGGGACTTCCTCATCTATGACAACAGAACAAAGATAAATAAAAATAACTAACTAACTAACTAGGTTCTGATATGGGAAGTATAACTGAAATTAAAAAAATGTAAATAAAACAAATAAAGTAATACAAGTATCAGCAGCCTTCTTCACATACAATTAACAATTTAATACCACTCATTCATATGTCATATGACTCCCCCAAGCAGATAGATAGATAGATAGATAGATAGATAGATAGATAGATAGATAGATAGATAGATACACTGCCTAGAAGGTCACACAACAGTCATAGAAGTGCAAACTGTATTAACAAAGTTAACTCGCTGGAATGATATCATTTATACATAAACTACTCCACCAAAACAATATACAATATAACTTTCAAAATTAATAATACATCAGAGTACATGGAACCTTTCTTTGACCAGAAGAGACACTTACAAGGCTGGTAAAGCAGCATGATGCACTGCAGCTTTTACATCTCCAAAACAAAATCAGGAAAGGACCATACCATATGTTTGCTAGCCATACAACTCCCTCTAGGACACAAGAAAACCTTGAATTATCTTCTGTTTCTCCTCTCTCCCTTTCCACTTTACTAAGAAAAAAGTAAATAACTTTGCTAGAATCTCCATGTGTTCTGACTGACTGTGCTTCTCACCTGATAAGTAAATGTTTTGGTACTTTGTTCAGAGTTGAATAAAACAATAATTGAATTCAGTTCAGAATACAGTTTTAACAAACTGCATTTATTTAAACTGTATTTGCTTTAATATTGCTGTACACTCAAGTGTGCTAGCTTGCACTGCACTTGAATTGTTTTTAGTGCTGTTTTAGCTGCTTTTCTGAAAAAAAAATCTAAGCGTGTTTCCTCTCTTTCCTGTAACTAGTCTAGTCCAGATACAGATTTGCTGTATCCAGAACTGTATGTAAGCTTCTGAGCCCCCCAAGCCTTTCTGTGTTGGAGGGAAACCTTCTAGCTTAACAGTGGGAGTGGTAAGCACTAGGTAGCCTATCTACCACAAGAATGGTTTCTGGCCCAGAAATTGTAGTTTATTGGCCGTTTGGGCAGTTTTTTCATCTCTTTCAACTTTCTGGTTTAAAAGCCTGCATTTGTGCTTGTTTCCCAATTTTCCTGTAACAAGTCTAGTCCAGATACAGATTTGATGTATCTATGACTGTTTGCAAGATGCTGAGCTCCCCAAGCCTTTCTGTGTCAGAGGAAATCCTTCTAGCTTATCAGTGGGAGTGGTAAGCTCTAGGTAGCTTATCTACTACAAGAGGAGTGGTTTCCGGCCCAGAAATTGTAGTTTATTGGCCATTTGGACAGTTTTTCCATCTCTTTTAACTTTCTGGTTTAAAAGCCCATGTTTGCACTTGTTTCCCGCCTTTCCTGTGACTAGTCTAGTCCAGATACTGATTTGCTTTGTCCAGGACTGTTGGTAAGCTTCTCCGCAGTGCCAAAGTCTCCTCTTCAGTTTTTCCCTTAGATCTGCTAGTTCTCTCCTCTCCTGCACTTTTACTAGCTTATTAGTCTAGCACTTTAGCAGACTTCTTGTAGCAATTATTGTAGCACACAAAAGTGCTACCAGCACTAAAGATTCTACAAGGAAACAGCTCCAGTACTTATTATTAATGCCCACCCCTCCAGGCATGTCTAAAGGTCAACTCCTTGTGCTTTCTCTTATTAACCTGGTGAACTTGGGCATACTGAGGCAATGTAGCAAATGCCTCATGTACACAGACAACCCTCTCCTCTTACCTCCCAACACTCAGACTTGTGAGAGATGCACTTATATATCCAAACTGGAAGTCACGCACTCTCCACCCAAGACCAGAACAGCTGGACAAGAGGAGAAGGTCAACACTTGCACCACACCACATGGAACACATAGCCCTCCAAAACATACACCAGCACTGCCTTCACATAAAAATACAAACCACACAGTCACCTTTGCAGAGGATCTCAGTAAAAATCTACACAAACAGCAGAGACCTCCAAGGCAGAAAAGCACTCGACCACCACAACATAACACTAATCATGAGACACATAACTTTCCTAAACAGTGTGCCACTCAACCAAAGCGCATAAGGCAAAACTGCATGCCCGACACACTAGTCATAGGTGACTCGATAGTAAGGCACACTGATGTCCCACTCACTAGGTTGAATAAGTAGAAAGTAACAGTCAATTGCCTGTCAGGTGCCAGGATCCACCACATAATGCATGCACTAAGGTCCCTCAACAACAGGTACAAATATGACTCTGTCACTGTACATGTGGGTGTGAAGGAGCTGAGACGTACCTCCCTGGACAACATAAAAAGAGACATGGAGGAGCTCTCGGATTATGTAGCCCAGGTGGGTATGACCCTAACCCTGAATAGCATCCTACAATCACCCAGAATGATACTACAGTACAAGCAGAAAATGGCTGATTTCAACAATTGTCTAAGTTTCGAGTGTAATTCTAAGGAGAACCAGTATCTGTCTGCCTGGGATGACATGATTGACAGACCTTGATGTTTTGCCAGTGATGGCCTGCATCTGTCACCTCTGGTCTTCTGGATACTGGCCAAGGCTCTTGCCACCCCTATAGTGCCTTTTTAGGTGGTGTTCCAAAGACCAAATCACCACTATAACAGCTACAAACAAATGCAATCTGAGGGTCATGCTGCTCAACACTAGAAGCGTAAATCTCCAAAAGCACTCACTCAAAGCACTCCTTAAAATGGAGAGCATCAACATTTGTGCTGTAACAGAAACCTGGATCAAGGCCCCAGAAAGCACTAACTCATTCCACACCATTTGGCTCCAGAACTTGAACCGAAGCTCCAAAGGCAGTGGTGTCTCCATATTCATAAAGGATGCACACACCTCCAGACTGGTGGCCAAACATAATGCATCAGAGATACTTCAGGTGCAGCTAACATTGGGTAAGGCAGCGATTCAAGTTGTAGCCTGCTATAGGTCACCAATCATGTCCCAAGACTCACACTCCACATTCCTAAGCACCCTGAAGAATATTAGGGTCCAACCTAATACTCTCATACTGGGCAACTTCAACTACCCCTCCATTAACTGGGAAAACTACTCATGTACCAATACACTTGCCCAACATTTCCTGGAATTCATTAAATCCAATGCACTGGACCAGCTCATTCTTACCCCCACTAGAGGTAGCAACATCCTTGACCAGGTCATTACAAACATGGGTGACTGTTGCTCTACACCAATAGTCAACTCTTCCCTGGTTAGATCTGTCCACAAACTACTCACCTTGGAAATCCACATCCCTCCCACCCCACCCCCACAAAGGTAATCACCATGAAAAACTTCTCCAAGGCTAAATTTGGGCTCCTAAAAACAGAGGTGGCTAACTTCACGGTGCCCATGCAAATGGGGAATAGTTGCATGACAGCTGAATCATACACCAATGCACTGTACGAACACATACGCAAATGCATGGATCTCTCCATACTCAATAGAACCAAGATGCTCTCCTCCAAAAAAAGGAAGCCAATCTGGTGGTCCCCTGCCATAAACAAACTCTACAACAGAAGGAGGAAACTGATGCAGAATAAGGTGAAGTCCCAAGACTGAACTCCCTTATCAGCCTCAACAAAAAGTTGAGGTCCCTCATCAAATCCTCCAAAGCTAGCTATGAAAACAAAATTGCAGCAGATAGTAAAGACAACCACAAGGCCTTCTATAGTTATGTAAAGAATCTCCACGGCAATACCCAGATTTGCTCTGAGCTACTGCACAATGGTACCTCCTATACTGAGTCAACAGATATAGGCAATATACTGACAGACAGATTCACTGCCAACTTTACTCCTCTCTCCCCCCAAAGGATCAATCACAATACCAGTAGATTGCCAGGCACCCAGTATTACTGCTGCGCAGGTTAAAACAGAACTGTCCAAGGCCAAGAATAAAGCTTCTATGGGACATGACAATATCGCTGGTTGTGTTCTACATGAATTACAGAGTGAACTGGCACCTCACCTGTGTGTACTGTTCAGTCACAGCCTCACCTCAGGCTTAGTCCCTACCAAACGGTGCACTGCTACAGTCATCCCTCTCCAGAATGGAGGAGCGACTACAGACCCTGGGAACTATTGCCCCTTAGCCTGACAAGTCTGAGATGCAAAGCTATGGAATGCATCATCATGGATCTAATAAACAAGGATATAGGGAATCTCCAAACTCTGGATCCCACACAGTTTGGTTTTGTTAAGGGTAGATCATGCCTGCTCAACTTGGTCGACTTCTTTGAGTCAGTCACCAGAGCTGTGGATGAAGGTATACAGCCTACCTTGATCTGGCCAAGGCCTTTGATACCATTCCCCACTCAAGAATCATAGAAAATCTCGCTAAGCTAGGATTCAACCCCTATATCACCAGATGAGTTGCAAACAGACTCACAGACAGAACCCACAGTATGAAAGTAGCTGACTCCAAGTCAGACTACTGAACAGTCACAAGTAGAGTCCCACAGGGTTCGGTCCTGGGTCTTCTCCTGTTTGGTATCTACTTCTCTGAAGTCCAGGCCATCATGAAAGGACTCTGACTGACAAAGTTTACAGATGATTGCAAGTTGGGAGCTATTATTAACTCCCCAAGTGATGCTGACATCCTACAGAAAGGTCTCACTGAGACCAACGACTGGTGTCAAAACCATGGCCTTAAGCTCAATGCCAAAAAATGTGCCATCGTCCCCTTTGGGAAAAAAAACAGCTCCCATAAATTACCACATCAATGGTAGTCCACTGAACACAGAAGGTGTTATGAGAGATCTGGGAACACAGGTTGACAGCAACCTCTCTTTTGACCACCACATTGCCACTATGGTCAGAAAGTCCTTCTATGTGGCACATCTCATTACTAAGGGTTTTGCATCCAGGAAGAAAGAGGTCATTGTCTCCCTTTACTCTTCCCTCATTAGGCCAATCATCGGGTACAATGCACCATTTGGCATGTACTTCACTAGACACCTGAAACAACTGGAAAGGCCACAAAAGTACCTCACAATGAGGATCCTAGGCCTTAAACTCTTGTCCTATATGGACAGACTCAAAAAACTCCCAACTATTCTCTGTCTCATATCACCTACATAAAGGTGATCTCTGCTTCACTTAGAAAGCCATGTCTGACCCAGCTCTGTTAGAAATGCTGCATCTAAAGAAATCCCAATCGCTCCACAGCACATGCTCCAGAGACCTCAACCTCATTACCACAATCAACAGAATGTGCTTGAAGGACAGGTTCATAACACAGAGACTGCCCACACTATGGAATAGACTTCCCATACATGTCAAATAGAGCACCTCACTAGCCCTCTTCAAGAGAAATCTTGATGAGTGTATGGGAAATAGATAGTTTACCCTGGGGATCACTCCAGTGGGTCTACCTGACAGAGGTGCTGGGAACTATGGCTGGATGGCATGATGCCAGGGTAATCCTTATGGGCTAGGGTTGTAAAGGTGCCAGGGCCATTAGCCTAGAAAACACCTATGAACTTAAGAAAGCCACAACACCTATCTACAGGCACTAGAATCACTCAATATTTTCCATTCTCCTGGGTGATCTAAACTATCCGTCTATAGACTGGGAACCCTATATCACCACTAGTGCACATGGACAGAGGTTCCTGGACTTTGTCAATACTAATGCACTCGAACAATTAGTCAGAGTACCCACAAGAGGAATAACATTTTGGATAGTGTCTTTACTAATATGGGGACATCTTGCACCATCTCTTGCATATCTTTATTACTATAAACCCATCTTTTTTGAAATAAAATTGAAATCCTTCCACCAAAATTATCGTTATAAATGTCTTTAACACAAACTACCTGCTCCTAAGTGATTCATTGGCAAGCTTCAGACCATCACCAATCCCAGTTAACTCCACTGAATATAGAGAAATGTATACCACCATACTATACCAGCATGTAAACAGATGCAGAGATGTAGCTGTACTCAGTAGGAACAAGCACAGGGCAAGCCATAGAAATAAACCCACATGATGGAGCCATAACATCAACAAGCTCTACAACAAAAGGAAGAGAACGTTAACCAAAAGTAAGAAGAGTAATTACCAGAATGATAAAGCTGTCTTCACTAAAATAAACAAATAACTCAGGGGCTTAATAAAATCCATAAAAAACAAGGTTTGACCCTAAAATAACTACCCGAGCCAACAACAATGGCAAGGTCTTTTTTAGTTTGTTTGTAATCTGAAAAGTATAATGCAGGAATGCACTGAGCTGATTGTGGACAATGTTACTTACACTCTGCCTAAAAATATAGCAACCCCTACTGGTTGACAAAAGTCAACTCTAACTTCACTCATCTCTCCCCTCCGGCTGTCTCTCAAGATATACCTGAAGCTGTCTCTCCTCCAGCTATGACACAAGACCAAGTGCTAAAAGTGTGATCAAAAGCTAAAAATTCTGCATCAGTGGGCCCTGACAATATCCCTGATGCTTCTTAAATAGAATGAAGCATAATTTAGCCACACCCAAAACAACACTGTTTACTCTTGGCCTCCATACATGTTTTGTACCAAGCAAATGGAGAACAACTACAGTCATTTCTCTGCATAAGGGAGGACCTTTCACAGATCCAGGCAATTACAGACCCATAAGTCAGATCAGCCTCATATGCAAAGTCATGGAAAGACTTATCATTGAACAAATCAGTAAGGACACAGGGAACTTCAAACACAGGACACATCTCAGTTTGGATGTGTTAATGAGAAGTCTTACTTAATCTGGTAGATTTTTTTTTAAAGTTTACGAGAACAATGAATGAAATAAAAAGGTGTACACAGTACACCTCATCCTGGCCAAAGCTTTTGATACAGTTCCCCACTCTGGTATAGCAGAACATCTAAATAAACTGAGAATAAACCTTTGAATCAATCACTGGATTGCCAACTGACTCACAGATATGACACAGGAAATTGAAACAGGGGACATCTACCATCACAAATATCAGTCGCCAGCAGAGTTCCCTAGGGTTCTGTGCTGGGACCTCTTTTGTTTGGAATCTACTTCTCTGAAGTAAAAGCCAATACCAAAGGTCTCTAGCTGACTAAGTTTGCAGAAGACAGAAAGTTAGGAACCATCACTGAATCATCTACAAATGGCTAAGCCATCCTGCAGGAAGGTTTATCCCAAATAAATAACTAGTGCCAAAATCATGGACTGAAACTAAATGCCAAAAATGCATTATTATATCCTTTGGGAAGCCATATACCCTGGGGAACTACCACATTGACAATACACCACTGAGGGTTGATCTAATTGTTCAGGATTTTGGAACTTATATGGACAATGGCCTAACTATGGAATAACATATGTCCATTGCCATTAGAAAGTCTTTTTGTATTGCACAGCTTATAAACAAAGGGACTATGTCTAGATCTAGGGATGGTATGTTTCCACTTTATTCAGCCCTCATTAGGCCTGTCATTGAGTATAATGGCCCTTTGGGTATGTAACTCTGCAAACAGATGCAGCAAATGGAATCCCCAAACACATACCTTACTAAAAGGATGCAAGGCCTAAACAATACGTCCTTTATGGAATGACTCAAAGTTCTGTCACTATATTTGGTATCCTACAGACTGCTAAGAGGTGACCTGTATCTGGGATACAAAGCATACTCTAACCCAATACTGATGGATTTACTGCACATCAGCAAGTCAAATGGCATCAGAAATACTCAGCCTAGAGCCCTAAACCTCTTCTACAATATCAACAGAATGATCTGGAGAATACCAATGCTCTGGAACAGGTTCCCTATCCACATAAAACAAAAGGTCATTCCTGCCCATATTCAAATACAACATGGATCTATGGATGGGAAAAATAAACTTTATCCCAAGACTGCCTCCTGTACTCCTAATGGACATAGGAATTACCTAAATGCTTTACCCCATGAATGGGCCCCTGAAATTATTTATGGTATGATCCCAATTATTCTCACTAAGAGTAATACATAATTATCAGCCATAGGATGGGAAAGGTCAGTTACACACCAAATGGAATAGGTTAACTGAAGCAGCAGAGGAGAGACTGGCTAGGCTTAAAATGGCCCATAAGGGTAGCTAGCCTAGCACGTTGATATGAACCAATGAACCTACATGAACTGCAGATCACTTCACTACTGATTCTTTTGAATATTGACTAGTATTCCATTCATACTTCTCAACCTCTTAGTGCTAGAAATCTGGACAAAGCCTAAGAAAATGGGAGGAATAAAGGCCTAAAATTAGGGACAGATTTTAACTATTGCTCTTATAAACTTAAAAAGTTGCTAGAATAACAAGGCTTGTGCTAACATGCATTTTTCTGAAGGATTTGAAATCTGAAACTGAAATGCATGTCATTATTTAGTGACTTCAATCATCAGAGCATTACAGTGATTTGACAGAAAATCACAAATTTTATGAGGAGCAGATAAAAAATATGAGGCAAAAATCTGGGCATTCTGTGAAAATATGGACAGCTGAGAGGTATGATTACATTTGCCAAAATGTATTTCCACCTGTTCTCCTTTACAGAATCGTGTTCTACACTATTCTCTTATACAATGTTTCTTTTTGTTTTAACTTGATAAGTAATATTTAACTCTCTGTTTTACTCTTATTGTTAGTATGTATTGTTTTCATTTTGCCTTATCTACCGTCTGGCTTGCCTGAACAAATTATCTGAGTTTGAGTGAGGTAAGTAGAGCAGACATGCTGAGGGAGCAGGATGGGTTGGGAGTGTGGATTAAGGCTCCTGTGGAGAGTTTAAGGTTTAGTGAGGAGGAGGGGTGCAAAAAGGGAGTCATAAGATTAGGGAGAGAGAAGGGAGTCTTAAGGTTAGAGAGTAGAAAAGGGGTTTTAGAGTTAGAGTTAGACCTCTGGTAGGGCTGCAGGAGCTAAGTATTTGCAGGAAGTCAAGATAATTGGAGTTTGAGCATCTGCCTATTCCAGCAACTGGCAATCAGCAACTGTATAGCAAGCACATGGAATGCAAGCACTTGTAGTAGACCCCATGGATAGATAGATAGATAGATAGATAGATAGAGAGAGAGAGAGATAGATAGATAGATAGATAGATAGATAGATAGATAGACAGAGATAGATACTACAAATCACACAGTTAAGTGCTAAGACAGGCTTGAACAAAATCTGTCAAGCACCACAATTAATTCCAGAGATACAGGACAGCAGAAACATAATTGGCGGTGTGTTCATTTTATGTAAAATACACTAAAATTCTGAAAATCAAAGTAACTAGTGGAAAAATGCGGGTGAGAAGACTCATTCACCGTAATTTGTAATCCTTCATGTCTTCCTCATTTTATGAAGCATGCCGGTTCCATATGTGGTCTGTATAAGCTCCAGATGTTGCTAAGCTTATACAAGAAGTTTCCTTTTTTACCAAGCCAAACTTCCACAGTAGTCTGCACTGCTTTTGTTCTTTTCTTTCACCAGATGTGGTTTTAAATCAGATAACTTTGATATCATTCTGAAGTACAGAGTAACATTAAAGACAGATGAAGTCACTGGGAAGTCATGAAGAACCTCCTTGCAGATATCATATTAAATTATGTCATAAGCTTCAGCCACTGCATTTTACTATTATGCAGATCGGAGATCTCCATGTTCAATTACTCCCTAGGGAAACTTTCATGTTTCTGTTTGAGGTCTGACATCATACAGCTACACTAAACATCAGCCTTTTTCATAACCTTCTCAGACCACATGCTCACCATATATTTTTTTTTACTTTGAATTAGAAAATAGATTTTCGGCATTCAAAATAGGATTACTGTTATGAGTTATAATATAGCAAATTAATTCAGTTTTGCATACTACACGTAATATCATTCAACATAAAATGCTGACTGTGCAAGATTTCTGAACACTGAATTAAATCATGAGATAAAGAGAAATTGGTCACATGACTATGGGCTGAAAAATGGACTATTCTAGAATGATAAATGTACCTCAGCTTGAAAAACACTCTCCTTTGTTTAGGCAGTGCTTTACTTGCATTAATGAAACCTTGAATAAATTGAGAAGTACAGAACTTTTAAGTTTGCACTGCCACAGTATAAACAATTATTAACTTTTCAGAATGATCAAAATTATTTCTATGTAAGTGCACAGCATTATGCTAGTAACACAAATTCTACCATGTTAGTACCATACAAAGAAGTGAAAGTGAGATTTTCACACCCAAAGGCCTCTATTCATCTTGCATGTTGCATCTCTTGAAATATTTATCTACAGATAAACATAAAAGAAGAACAAGTCTGGAAATCTGGGTCTTAAAGATATTCTATTAAAGGCTGAAAAGGAAAGCATTTACAAACTAACAGACCTGTTTTCTATCACATGGCACAAGAAATATACTAGACACTTTGAATTAAAACAGTGAGGTGGTCAATATGTCTACTTTTGGTTCTGTCAGTACTGTCAGCCCACCCACATAGGGTCTGGGAGCTGTAGTAATACAATAATACTGTCAGCAGTTCCAAGGTAATAGCAAGTGGCCCATTAAATAACATTTTAAAGGCTTACACTTCCAATGAAAGCTTTGTCATATTGTGCAGTGTTAATCTGCAGAATCAATTCCCCATGGGTGTCTTTTAAATATATAAAAGTTAACCACAGCCTTGTGTCTCTATAAATGTATACAGTAGGGTCCACTTAGCTATTGCTGTGCCAGACTATAATACACTGTCTACACTGTCCAGTATCACTTATGGATCATGTCTACATTTTCCATTCTTAGATGTTCCATTATTAGCTAAAGCAGAAAAAAAAAACAGTTGTAAGTTTAAGTGATGAGTCACAATGTCTAAAACAGATGAAACAGCTGCAACTCCATAAATATATTTATAAAGGAATTCATGCAATTTATTTTGATTTAGACATTGCAGTTTACGTGGCATATACATTTTTTTACTGTCAAGACAGAAGGGATCCTGCCTGCTTTCAAACTCAGAAAAAGATATGAAGATGGGAAGAATTTGTACTTTAAAATGTTAATCACTAATCTTCTGATTGTTTTCATTATTTCATGAAACACTTTTATTGTAGACATAAGAAACAGACGAGAACATGATATAAATTCTGGCACTGATTTGATTAATTTGTTCATTCACTACTGATAAAAATACTGTTTTTGACTTCAAAAACCATATTTTCTGACGAGAACTGATAGGGATTGCAGCATTTTCATCTAATTTACGGCTGTACAATACTTCAAACCACGTTGTATGTTGTTTTGTATAACCTTTGAAAGGTACTGTATTTATATATTTATTTATTCATTTTATTCATGCAGTTTTACCGAGCAGATGGAAACTTCATTGAGCATTTGTCCTTTTTCAGGAGTAACCCAAGGAGCAACATTCTTTTAGTTTGTATAAAAGCAGAGGAATATACATGGTGTATATTATTCCTGCATTTTGATCCAGAGAAATGAACAATTTTCATGGCATTGTATACACCTGGTAAAATTATTACAGCTTTGTATAAATCATAACTATTTTAGCTGATCAGATAGTAAGACTTTACATCCAAGATTAATATCAACTTGGGGAGTTGTTTTGCAGTCTGTATGCTGTAAGTTGATCCAGTTTGTGCTACATTTAAAAACTGCTGTCCAATTCATAGTTGAGTAAGGTTAAATCACTCAGATGTAATATCAAAATAACTTGACTTGTAACACCAGTTGTGCTATTTGTATTGCCTGATACTGCCCACAAAGGAAAGGGAACAGAATGCCTGTTTTATACAATAAAGTTCACCTTTGTATTTTCCAAAATGATTCCTTCTATTCACATTTTACATAAACAGAACGATGTACCTTCCCATTTAGTATTGCATGCAGAGTTCCAAGATATATTATTAAACTGTGTAAGAGATTCAGCTTTGACAAAGAAAAGTGCATGCTTAGAATTTCAAATAAGTTATCATTATAGCTAAGAAACTCAAGCCTGTCTAAAGATTGCACAAAGCTACTATAAATGGATTCCTGCTATGCAGCCAAAAGTGGATATATTTCCGTCTCTACATCTATAATTCTCAAATATATTGCACGGAGTATAATGAAACTGAATTTTTCCTAGACTATATATATTTACACTTTTAGGCATATTTTACATTTGCAGTGATCACTCCCGAATACAACCAACTCCTCAGTGGCAAAAGCAAATGATGACATTAATATAAAGATAGAACCAACCTTAGTCACCACCACCATTTATTTTCCCAAGAAGAAAAAATAGTTAAAAATCAGAAGGCAGAACAAATCTGCATAGAATAAAACTAAACATTATAAAATGGCTTTACATCTTAGAAGTTTTCTGGAAAGACATCAAGACATTGACTATTTGGAGAAAATCAGTTCTAATAAATAAACTTCTTTCTTGGATTTCAAACTTGTCAAATCCTCCAAGGGCTCCTTTGAGAGAAACTTAGCAAGTATAGCCAAGGATAACCATAAGGCCTTTTACAGCTATGTACTTAACTTAAAGGGTAGGGCCCAAGCATGTGCAGAACTAGTGGCCAATGTGGTAGCATACAAATTGACCTTGCAGAGATAGTAAAACCTGCTAGTTGATAGGTTTGGTGAAAAAATTCACTCCCTTATCCCTTCCTAACTTACAACAAACCTTTCCCCAAACTTCTCCCCACCTTATATGTCTGAAGAGCAGGTCATCAAAGCCTTGTCCAAGGCAAAAAAACACAGCCACTATGGGACCAGATGACATCCCATGCTGTCTTCTAAACAGGCTAAAACATGAACTAGCATCACCGTTAAGTACCCTTTTCAGTCACAGCCTAACCACAGGATTTGTTCCTGTGAAATGGAAAACAGCAACAGTTATTCCCCTTCACAAAGGTGGCCTAGCAATGCACCCATGGAATTACTGACCCATAAGCCTGAGCAGCCTCATCTGTAAGGCCATGGAATGTATCATTATTGGACCTAATAAATAAATATATAAGTGACCTCCAAACTCTGGATCCAACACAATTCAGTATCATTAAGGACAGATCCTGCCTGTTAAATCTGGTGGATTTCTTCAAGAATGTGACCAGAGCCACTGATGAGGGCACATCTGTGCACACAGCATACCTTGACCTGGCAAAGGCTTTTGACACAATCTCACATTCAGGCATTACTGATAAACTTAGCAAACTGAATGTAAACCCCTTTGCTGTAAGATGGATTGCCAACTGGATCACAAACCAGACTCACACTATCAGAGTGGGTGACTCCACATCAACCTACAGACCTGTTACCAGTGGGGTGCCACAGGGGTCAATGCTGGGCCCCCTGCTGTTTGGTATATACTTTTCAGAAGTTCAGGTCAAAACTAAAGGGTTGTGGCTGACAAAGTTTGCAAATGACTGCAATCTAGGTGCAATCAGTGAATCTCCAAATGATGTCAGTATACTCCAGGAGGGTGTCATGTAGACCAGCGCCTGGTGTATTAGTCATGGTCTCAAAGTGAATGCAAAAAAATGCATCATCATTCCCTTTGGCACAAACAATGTCCTGTCACACTATAAAATCAACAACAATACCCTAAGTACCCATGAAGTGTTAAGGGACCAGAGATCATAAGTTGACTGTGACCTTAATGTCAACCACCATGTGTCTACTGTAGTAAGGAAGGCTTTCTACATAGCACACTTGATTAGTAGAGGCATTGCCTCGAGAGCAAAAGAAGTTATAACCCCCCCCCATACTCGGCACTTATCCAGCCCATAATGAGTATAATGTCCCATTCGGCATGTACCATACTAAGCACCTGCAGTAATTGGTGAGACCTCAGAGGTTTCTAATGAAGAAGATCAAGGTGCTCCAGCACATGCATTACACAGACCAACTAAAATCCCTGTCCCTATACTCTGTATCATATAAACTTCTTAGGGGAGACTTATGCCTGGCCTACAGAGCAATCCAAGACCCAAACCTAATGAACTTGCTGCATATCCATAAATCAAATGGGACTAGGGCTACCCATTCCACGGACCTAAATATCGCTTGCAAAGACTTTAAATATCCACATTCTGCCCCTACCCCTGGACAAGGAAACTAATGTGAAAAACTTTTCAAAAGCAAACTTCACGTTACTATAGACCAAGGTGGAAAGTTTCAAAGCCTCCATGCTAAAGGATAACGCTGTCCAAGCTGCAAAATCCTTTGCTAATGTATTCTATGGGCACCTACAAGGATCGTGCAATCCCAAGTAAAACCAAGTCTCACTCCTCCAAGAAAAGGAAACCAGTCTGGTGGACCCCTGTCATAAACAAGCTATACAATAGATGGAGGAGACTAGTACAGAAAAGAGTAAAATCCCAAGAAGGCAAGACATCCCTGATCAGTATCAGCAAGAAACTACGATCCCTCATAAAATCATCTAAGGCGAGTTTCGAAAGAAAAATTGCCAAGGACTCCAAAGATAACCACAAGGCATTCTTTAGCTATGTCAAGAATCTAAGTGGCAATGCTCAGATCTGCTCGGAGTTAGTGCAGAATGGCACAAAATACACTGAACCGACCGATATTGCCAACATCCTGGCAGACAGGTTCAGCGCAAACGTCACCCCCCTCTCACCCCCAAAAGGGCCCATAACCATACCAGAAGAATGTGGGGTCCCCGAAATCACAGACACTGAGGTTAAAACAGCCCTCTCCAAAGCCAAAAACACAGCATCAATGGAACTGGACGGTGTCCCAGGCTGCATCCTACATGAGCTCAAAGATGAACTAACCCCTCACCTAAACACACTGTTCAAACTCAGCCTTTCCACAGGCTATGTACCCATAGAGTGGCACACAGCAACAGTTATTCCACTCCACAAAGGTGGAGCCACAATAGACCCTGGGAACTATCGCCCTATAAGCCTGACTAGCTTGATCTGCAAGGCTATGGAGTGCATCATCATGGAACACATTAACAGAGACATTGGGAACCTCCAAACACTGAACACTACCCAGTTCAGATTTGTTAAGGGCACATCATGCCTCCTAAACCTGGTTGACTTCTTTGAGACAGTTACCAAGGCTATAGACAAGGGAAAGGTGGTACACACAGCCTACCTACACCTCGCAAAGGACTTCAACACCATTCCCCATTCTGGTATTATAGACAAGCTCACCAGCCTGAACACAAACCCCTATGTCACAAGATGGGTTGCCAACTGGCTCACGGACAGAACCTACATGGTGAGAGTTGCAGGAGCTAGGTCTGACTCTAAACCAGTTACAAGTGGCGTTCCCCAGCGCTCAGTCCTAGGACCCCTCCTCTTCGGCATATACTTCTCAGAGGTACAGGCAAGCACAGGAGGACTATGGCTGACCAAGTTCACAGACGACTGCAAACTAGGGGCTATAATTGACTCTCCAGCTGACGCAGACATTCTCCAAAAGTGTCTCACTAAGACGGATACCTGTTGTCAAAATCATGGCTTCAAGCTAAATGTCAAAATGTGCATAGTCATCCCCTTTGGAAAAAACAAAGTACCCACAAACTACCACATAGCTGGTAGCCCCCCTAAATACAGAAGATGTAATAAGGGATCTAGGGACCCAAGTAGACAGTAATCTCACCTTTGATAATCACATTGCCAAAGTGGTTAGAAAATCCTTCTACGTGGCCCACCTAATCACAAAAGGGTTCGCATCTAGATCAAAAGAGGTCATTGTGCCCCTCTACTCATCACTCATCAGACCCATCATAGAGTACAATGCCCCATTTGTTATGTACCTTACAAGACACTTGCAACAGCTGGAAAGACCCCAGAAGTACCTCACCAAGAGGATCACTGACCTCAAACAGATGCCCTTTGCAGCTCGGCTGAAGAAACTCCAGCTGTACTCGGTTGCATACCGCCTAATCAGAGGTGATTTCTGCCTGACATACAAGGCCATGTCCAACCCAGAATTGACAGACTTGCTCCACCTAAAGAAAACCTTATCCCCTCAAGCCACACACTCTAGGGATCTAAACCTTACCACAACAATAAATAGGACATGCTGGAGAGATAGAGTCCTGTCCCAGAGACTTTCCATGCTTTGGAACAAGATTTCAATCTACATTAGGTAGAGCTCCTCGCTAACACTCTTCCAAAGAAACCGTGACGAGTGGATGGAAAACAGAAACTTTACCCCGGAGATCACTTCAGCGGCTCTGCTGGACAGAGGCACAGGGAACTAATCTAAGGGGGCGGTGAAAGCCAACACATTCTGGCTAGGCTTATAAATGTCTTCAGGCAGATAGCCCAGTACCTACCTATGAACCTATGAACTTAAATAGGACATGCTGGAGGGACAGATTTATATCCTAGTGACTGCTGCGTTTTTGGAACAGGCTACCAATTCTTGTGAAACCAAGAACTTCTATGACACTGTTCAAGAGGAAACTGGACGAGTGGATTGGGAACCATAAATTCTTACTGGAGATGAGCCTACAACCTTCCTGGACATGGGTAGTCATCACTAAATGCAATCTTGGTTATTTACTAGCATTTTTATGGTATTACATTGGGATGAAATGGCCAGGCTTAAAATGACCTCTGGGTCGATAGCCTAGTAATCTCCTATGATCCTAAGATCCTACAGAATCTCCAAACATGTCTGGCATTCAGGTGGTTCAGATATTCAGTCAATCTTATTCAACACTACTATCAAGCCTAGCAGTGTTTAACAAGCTAACAACCTTAATCTCCAATGCTTTCCCAGCTTACCACTCCCATATTTTTCTTTTAAGGAATCTTCTCCAGTGAAATAATGGATCTACTAGAATTTTTTGGAAAAAAAAATCTTGTCCCAGACACCATGGTGTTCAGCCATCATTCCTTTGAATAACTGACCCACACTTGCTAAACATCTTAACCACATTTGCTTTTTTTTTTCAATAATATTTCTTTATTTATTTTTCACAGTATACAAATTAATATACAAAGGTGATATTTGATCATAACTACATCAAAACAGTTAAACATATTTACACTATTTACATGAATGCTTTCATAGTTTAACATTAAAAACTGGTTAACTTTATATACTTCTTCTGAATGCTATCTCCAGGGTTAGTAACAACATCTCAAGTTTATGACTACATAATGTTGCAGTGAATCTTGTGTATGTTGTATTGTATCTTACATTTAGTGGTTTATGTAAGTATAATATTGAAAATCTGTTCCCAGAGTTTAAAAATATTGGGATTTTTGTTTTGTTTATTATGTATTTATGGGCTAGTATATGTTTTATCTCCAAAATCCTGAAATTCTCCCAAGAGTTCTTGTATGGGTTAAGCCAGTTGGTAGCTATGTAGAGTTTCATTAATAGGAAAATATTAATAAGAATGATTATTTGGTTTTTGGATAGATTATTTGGGGGAATATGTAATATCATACATTCCCAAGTGAGCGTTGATGTTTGATAGCCCATCTTTTGCAGTTGTAATTTCAGGGAGTTCCAAAGTTTGAATACACATTTACAGCTCCAGAACATATGAAAAAGGTCAGCAGTTTTATCTTTACAATGTGGGCAAGTTGGGGAATTTTTAGAGTTAATTTTATGCAAGCTAAGGTGTGCGTACTATGCATTGTTATATATCATGAGTTGAGTGAATGCTAACTTTTGAAGGGATATGGATTTTATTGTTAGGTTAATTGCTTGGGCTAGTTTGTGATTCTCAATAGATGGTATTTTTTCTTTCCAATAGTCAGATATGAGTATATGATCTTGAAATTTCATGTCTTTTATCAATTTGTATGGGCATGCTGTATATTTTTTGTTTAGTAAAAGAGTTTTCTATAGTAAGTTACATTTCATTATGTCTTCTTTATTAATGTTGATATCATGAAGATAGCTTATACATATTTCTTTAATCTGTCTCATGATCAACAGATATGATTTGGGAAGGTTCATTTGACTTCTTATTTCATGAATAAGACAGTTTAAGTATGGGTATATATCTTGTAAGGTTATGTTTATTATATGTGGGAAGCGTTTTAAGTCTAACATCTGGTTATTTATTTTGAAGTTGGGGGTTTTATGTATGGGTTGTAATATCATCATGGGTTGAAGCAAGTTTACTGATTTAAAAAGTTTTTGTGTTAGTGCTACAGCATATTTAAGGGATTCCATTAGATTATATGATTTTGTAATATTGTTGTTTAGCAATGGCAATGCTTTGGGATTTATATCCAGACTTTTGATATGTTTAAAGTATATTCTTACCCAGTGTGGACACCAAGTTTTATCTGATGTATTGTAGTTTGCAATTCTTAAGATTCTATTGGCGTTTATAATTAAATAAATTGGGGAGGGTGGCCTAATGGTTAAGGTGTTTGCCTTACAAACACAAGGTGAGGGGTTTGAGTCTCACAAGGGATAATTGGCTAGGCTTACAATGGCTCACAAGGGCAGTTAGCCTAGTACTAACCTATGAACCTATGAACCTAATAGTAGTAGTGATGGAATAGAAGGCCTTCCTATTGCGATACTACTCACTCAGTGGACCAAGAGGAGGCATAATTGCAAGATGGGTGCAGTATTTTGCACCTAGTCCCTCAGGCAAACATACCATCCCATAAAAAGCATACATCATTCTAGCTAAGTCCTGAGGTGACACTGGGAAGTAGATGTACTAATTGACACATGCCAAGCCAAGAAATGCTGCAATAACCTCAAAGCAGAAGCCTGTAAAATACCCAAAGTGTCCATAGTCTGTCTCTGGAACATCCCTCTGGTAAGTATAGCTAGGGCTATTCATACTTTAATATTACAGGAATAGGAAATTCATGCATTCCTCCAGTACCCATCTGGGGGTCATAAGTACTGACTTATGCCCTTATAATGTCCTTGTCAACTCTAAAACAAACTGGTATCTCCTAATTATCAAAATTATAATTGGTTCTTCTCTGTAATAATTCTGCTTTCTTGGCCAGTAAGTACCACTGGGTGCAAATGGTTTTGGTTCAACACAGACAAGCAGCTCATAATGGGAAATAAGATTAGCAGCAAGTGACTGCATCTTCATGGATTACAAAGTAGATAGCATAGGCAAGACTCCTGTTTATATAACATATTTATTTATTGTTTGTTTACTGGGAAAGTCTGACTTGGAACAAAGCCAATTTTCAGTGGAGGCCTGGGGAGCAAAAGCTCCAGACATATCTTTGCAATGTGGGAGGAAACCCACACAAAAGCAGGGAGAACATGCAGACTTTACAAAGAAGGCACTCCAACCAAGAATCAAACCAGGGAAGTGCTTGCCATGAGGCAGCAATGCTACCACTACACCACTATGCTGCTGAGCATATCTCTGGATGGCATGCAAAAGTGGAAACATTTCACTATGAAAAACAAATAGACAAGGGAAAGCTTCATTAGTATATGTCATTTTACATTTTTCTCATTTACATCTCATTATAGCTTGATATGCTTCAATTTATTCGCAGCACAGATCAAGTAACCTTAATGCATTTGCATAATGAGTAAGACTGATGTATTTATATTAAAAAAAAACTGCATCTGCATTCAGAAATCTTTTTTATAGCTGAGAAAATGTCTCTGAAATTTTGTCATGAACTGTTAGGATTTATCAAAAATTTTCTGGATAGATTATTTGTTATGAAGCACAGTGAAACCCAATGTCAACATATCCTGCAGTAACACAGAGATGCACGTAGTGCTGTAACTAACTGCATTCCTTGTTTGCATGAACTATGGACACCCACACAAAGACAGAAGTCATTTGTCATTATGGACAATTTAAATGTGCTTGATCAGCTAAAACATGGAAAGCAGTAAGCCTGGCTAGCCTGAGAGCCACTTATCAGTGAGGTCACTCTAAAAGAGTCGACAAACGAAAATGAGAAGGCGTAAGCTCCGCCTTCTGTGTTTTACCTGAAAAGTAACCCACAGTTACAATTAGGGATAAGTAGTAAAATGAGATTATTAGCTGTAACAGGGTGAAATGTATTGTTAATTTATGGCTAATCAGAAATTAATGTTGAAGTCATACTTGGTAAGTAAAGTTAGGAAATGATTGATTCCATCACATTTAACAGGCAGAGTAAAACTCAGCTGACTTTTGTATCATAGCACTATAACACAATTATTGCAATTGCAACTGTCTAGCTAGAACATAGTAAACATAGCTACATACTGGGTATGGAGCTTGCATTTCTTGACATTAGCTACTTCATACATAAAATACACAAAACACTGTACTAAATAAATAATAAATACATGATAGTTATACAAGCACTATTTATATTGCTCAGTACTGAGTGCCCATTACATAAAATGCCTGGCTCCATTGTACCAAGCCCTTATCACACTAACCTCTATCGCTTATCTCTAATCTCATGTCTTACCTTAATTTGCATTTGCAGACCTAGCTTGCCTGAGAAGATAAGCATTTGATAACTCATGACAAATCTCAAGGCTGCAACTCAGCTCCTTCATTTTTATATGCACCTACAGCAACTAGAGCATGGGATTATGCCCAATAACACTGCATGTTTGCAAAATAGCTATTTCTATAATTAAACACCTTTTCCAATTTTTGGAAGCTTTTTTTACTCAGATTTCCTTCCATTGATAGTTGTGAAGGAGTGTGGTTGCAACGAAGAATGCCTGGACCCTACTAATACTAAATAAAGGTTCATTTGCATTGGTGCATTACATTTGCTTAGCATATTTGAAACATATCCTCAGCTTGTCACTGGTGTATGGATAATTTTGACTCAAAATATATACTGGCTAAAATGAAATAAAGATTAGAAATTTAACAGGATTAAAAATTAATGATATGAAATATTTTGTAAATCATGTGGAGTAGTATATGTAATTGGGTGTGGGTGCTAGAATATAAAATGGTACACTGGTCAAACTAAACGTAAGGTTAAGGTCCAGATTATGGAGCATCTGGGTGATATAAGAAAATGCAACATGAATAGTCCTGCTGCTGAACGTTTGTTTCTCTGTAGCACATGAGAGTTCTAGTGACAGTTTCTTTTTAGTATCTTAGCTCATCCCCATCCACTTAGAGGGAGTATTTTAAGGAGAAACTGGTTAGGCTTGAAAGTAGGATGGTTTTGAATTATAGAACCTTGTGTCCTAGGGGTATGAATTTGGATGTCAATTTTGTAATTTGATATATAATAAAAATAAATTAAACTTAATAAGTTATTAGTGAGAATTAATAATGCAAAGTTTGTAAAGTCTGGTGTTTATATATATATATATATATATATATATATATATATATATATATATATATATATATATGTTTTTATATATATTTATATATATGCACATTGGAAAATATATTGGATTTTTTGCATTGTTTAAATATGGGTCTGTGTCTTTAAATGCTCTAATGTTTAATTGTTTAATGATTAAATTGTTTAATTTTCTTACTGGGGTTTGTATAAATGTTATCACATTTCAAGGGTGAATTATTCTTAGAAGCCAAATAGCTGAGGTACCAGAATCATTAAAAAGTGATTTTGTTGGTATTTGTGTTGTGGCCATTATTTATTTAGTTTTATTTAGTTTTAGCCAGTGTATTTTTTTTAATGTTTGTGTTTGTCTCAAACTATGTCTGAATTCCCTTACTTTGGAAAACAATCCTGAACTCCTGGTATGTCAGCTGCAGACTAATATTTGTCATCACCCATTTTTGTTCTCCGTTCCTTGTGAATATTGCTTTAAGCACATTAATCACTGATGGAAATGTAACACCCTTCTCTGAATAACTTCAGATATTTATAATGATCACCACATAGTAGAAAGATTAGTTTATTATGTTGAAACAGGTTACTTCAAACTTGTATCCAAGGCAGTGTTATTATTTTGTGAGGTATCGTTTCTTCCTTTTGATTTCCTTTTCTATGTTTGCTACAAATAGTGACTTCTTCCACTGTGTCTTATATTCGCGCTGTCAAGTTACATAAGTTGCACATGTACTTGATTTCACTGGCGATTCATAAATATGTAAGTACTTCATCAGCATTTTATTCCTCACCTGTTAAGGAATGAAAGTGTCTCTGCACTGGTTTTGCCTTAGCACTATTAAAACATAAAGCACTCAAAATAACAGTCATTGTAGATGTTTTGTTTGCCTCAGAAAAAAATCCAAACTGTCCTTACACACATTCTAACTGAACCACATCAGAGAACTATGATGTACCTTAGTGTTAATTAGATTCTGCACATTTTGACTGCAGAATATACTTGTATCCATAAAAGTGTATAGCACAGTTTTAGTTAATCATGCTCGTAGACATATAAGCATTTTTGATTAAAATATTAGGTTGCTTTAATTGAGACTGCAGAGGCATGACTTTAAAGAGCTCCTTATATATTTTATTTTTATGTATGCAGCTCAGAGAAATGTGACCTTCTGCCTTGGCTTCCACTCAGAATACTATTATGGCATGCATACATATTTAAATAGCTTCCGGTTTAGAGACAGTACTCTAAAAAAGTCTCAGACATCATGTCACATTGGGTTCCAGTGTCTGACTTAAAGACCACAGCTTTACCATTTATCCACAGTCTCACAGTCCAGATTTTTTTAAATCTTTTTGGCATTTATGCCATACTTTATTGTCATTTTGGCCACAGATGTTTATACTTTCTGCCTTTTTTTGCAAGCTTGTACAGAATCCCCAAGCTACAACTGTACTGCACTAGCAATTATTTCTGTTTGATTGCTTGTTTAACTTCATGACATTAACATTCAACTATTTATTTATTTATTTTATTATTATTTTTTTTAATTTACATTTGTTAACTGGGAGTGTCTGACTGAGTTAAAGCCCTTTTTCAGCGGAGGCACGGGGAGAAACGCTCCAATATAGAAAGCAATTTAATAACAGTTTTTACACTCATAGCAATATACAAAAGGTTACCATTCTGGTACAGTAGCTGGCAAGATTAAACAATACAAATGAAAAAAGATAAAAAGTGTAACACAAAGGAAGTTAATTGTTTTAGTTTCAGTAGATTAGGCTACCTAACAATACTAAACAGAGTATAGACAATACTTTAGGACAATTTCTTAGGAAGTAAAGGGAGTAAGTTATTATGTTAGGTGGTGAGTAATTGTTATACATTTCAGAGAGTTGTTTGTGATCAAGGTGGTTGTGAACAGTGGCAGGTCCAGTGTTTTTTAAAGTAGTCTTTGGTAACTAATTTAAATTGTTTGGGGTTGGTAAGGTTCCTTATTTCTAGTGGGAGTTTGTTCCATGCAGTAGAGGGATGATAGCTATATAGATTACAGCCTGCCTTGGAATTGGGTTTATGAACCTTTAACAGATCTTGGGTTGCACTTCGGAGATGCCTGGTAGGGCAATAGTTAGAGATGAGAGGTCAAAACTCAAATTTTCACACTCACAGATTCTGCAAAGTTATTTTTTTTTTGCTTTATATCATTCCTTATGGAAGTAACCACAGCATTTACACAACTCGTGGTTCCATGACACTAGTTTGTCACAAGGTGCAATTTTGCTTGTAATGATGGACGACAACATGACCTCTCTTTTTACTATTATATTTATTGCTTTTAATATACATAATCTAGGCTTCATTTTCTGTTTAGTTTCACATACACATGGTGTTTCTTATGCTGCATGCTACTCTGTCTCTAAGGAGTCATGCACTATTCTGTCTTTGAGTCCCACAGTTGCTGAGCTTCATACTCGTACACCAGGTGCCTTAGCTCAGTAGCATATGCTGCATTCTTCACTTTGACTCTGATTCCCCTTAAAAATATATTAAAAAAATCTCACAAAGTTAATATTCTTCTTTGATTAGCAGTATGTAAATTGATTTCTTTCTCATTTTTAAAGAAATATATTAAATCTATATTAAATCAACCAATGACTTCCTTATCTACATTATAAAGAAACATGGCATCTCAGACAGTCTCCAGATTCCCTCTAAAACTACTGTCAGTAAGACAGAGTTTAAATCTTTGGATCCAGGATCATCAATTCTCTTGTCAGTTTTTCCTGCAGATTTATTGTTGAAATGTCTCAATCAAAAATGCAGTGTCAGTCGTATGCCCGCTACACAATGAAGATATATAATCCCAAGTGAATTGTGAGTTTAAGACTTCCCTATAGGGAAACAAACGTACAGAGGAGCTTTTTCAGAAAAAAAAATATGACAAGGAAGTCTGCATAGTAAAATACTGTTGTGCATTTATTGAGGTACATCAGGTATAATGGCAGACACATACAGATAACAAAAGTAGCACAACTGCAGAAACAACCAGAAGTTAAAATTTTGAAAATAGTGCAGGAACAAACAGTTTTCTTCTGGAACTCTGTCAGAAGATCTGCACTATTCTAACTTTATGTTTGATCTGTTATAATAAAGGCATTAATAGTCAAAAAGTCAGACAGAGAATTGATTCTTCAATGAGCCTTTATTCTCAAGTGATGCTCACTTCATTGCAACATGACTTATATCCAATAATACACATAACTCTTAAAGATATACAAAAGTCATGCTCTAAGCAGGTGATGAGGATCACAGACTATTTACAATCATGCTTAATCACAAGCAGGCAAGAAGACAATGTTAGGATAGTGCTCAATTGTTTTACCCAGAGGATCAGTTAATGACGGGTGTATATTACATATCCGAACATTTAAATGTTCGGAACACTAAAGATCGACCTTTAGCGATCGGACATTCAAATGTTCGAATATGTAAGAAAACAATAAAAAAAAAAGAAAATGAAAAAGGAAAGGGTTTAAGCAGGGGGGCATGTCCCCTGTAGCCCCCCTCACCCCCACTACTTAAATATACCAACTCCAAGATCACACTTCAGTGTACTATAGTGCGGAAATGGGAAATGTCCCATTCTCTACACTGTAGAGTGATCTTGGAGTTGGTATATTTAAGTAGCAGGGATGCGGGGGTTGCAGGGGGGCTTGCCCCCCTGTTTACACCCTTTAGTTTTTTTTTTCCTTTTGTTTTTTTTTTTAATTTTTATTCATATTCAAACATTTAAATGTTCGATCGCTAAAGGTCGATCTTTAGTGATTTGAACATTTAAGCATTCGGATATGTAATATAGACCCGTTAATGACTGCTTCTTGGGGGAAACAATTTTGGCAGAGATAAGGAGCTGCAGGAAGCCTTGCCTAATTAAATCAGGCATACATGTGACATTTAGACTCTTGCAAGTCACTTTAAGTATTTGAGCATGCCAGCAGGATAATTTGTACTCAGGAAAATGAATACGCAATATGTAAAAGGCCAGAAAGATAGTGGTTAATAGGTGAAAGTTGTCCATTACTAAGACAATTTCTGCAAAGTTAAAAAATAATCGTATAGGGACACAATAGGATAAGCATTTTTTTCAGTGCCCATTGCAATTACTGGGATGTTTCTAAGTATACTTAAGACAAAGATAACAGAAATGAAGTTATGGTATTCTTTAGACAGAGGAGAATATGTATATCAGGGGGTTTGGAGAAATGGGAACGATTCACAGTAGACTATGGACTCTTATTGGCAAGAAGATTGATTGTTTTAGATTATCCATTCTATGCTGATACTACCAGAAAGGGAAAAATAGGGTATCTGCTCAAGGTAGCAGAGTTTTGTCACATATTTATCAGGAGAATGGATCATGAAGTATACACTCATGACTTTTAATATTTTGCACCTGTATCCCACATGGAACTGGAAATAATCGTGAGTTAAGTTATATTCTGTCTTGATAATCAATGGGCATTTGAAACTTTCATTGCCACAGCAAGCTGGTCAGGCATATAATGGCAGATAGAGATGTAACTTGTACTTCCCTGCCTGATATATAACATTACCTTGTATGTGCTACCCTGGCTGATATATATAAAATTATATTTTATGTACTACTTGGCTGATACATAACATTACAATGTATTCACTACCTTGACTGATACATAATATTATATTGTATGTACTACCCTGCCTGATATTTAACATTACATTGCATGCATTACCTTGGCTGATATATAACATTACACTGTATGTACGGACCTGTATGATATATAAAATTACATTCCATCTACTGTACTGTTTGATATATAACATTACATTGTATGCAGTACCCTGCCTGATATATAACATTACATTGCATGTATTACCTTGGCTGATATATAACATTGCATTATATGTACTACCCAGTCTGATGTGTAACATTACACTGTATGTAGTACCATGCCGTATATATATTACATTGCATGTATTACCATGTCTGATATATATAACATTCCATTGTGTGTGCCACCCTCTCTGGT
The DNA here is from genome assembly GCF_019279795.1 of Protopterus annectens. Classification (NCBI taxonomy): domain Eukaryota; kingdom Metazoa; phylum Chordata; order Ceratodontiformes; family Protopteridae; genus Protopterus; species Protopterus annectens. Next base: position 1,553,381,980 of record NC_056728.1, read on the forward strand.
ATGTAACATTATGCTGTATATATAACCCTGTCTTACATTTAATAATACAATGTGCATACTATCATCTCTGATATTTAACATTACATTGTATCTACTATCCTGTCTGATATATAACATTACATTGCATGTATTACCAATTGTTCCCATTTCTCCAAACCCCCTGATTGCCATGGGAGTAGTAAGCACTAGGTAGCTTATCTACCACAAGAGGAGTGGTTCCTGGCCCAGAAATTGCAGTTTATTGGCCATTTGGACAGTTTTTCCATCTCTCTCAACTTTCCGGTTTAAAGACCTGTGTTTGTACTTGTTTCCCACCTTTCCTGTAACTAGTCTTGTACAGACACAGACTTGCTGTATCCAGGGTTGTTTGTAAGCTTCTGAGTGATGCCAAAGTGTGCTCTTCAATTTTTCCCTTAGATCTACTAGTCCTTTCCACTCCTGCACTTATACAAGCTTATTAGTTGAGCACTTTACCAGACTTCTTGTAGCAATTATTGTAGCAAGCAAAGGTGCTACCACAAATAATGTTCTACAAGGAAACAGATCCAGTACTTATTATCAATGCCCATCCCTTCAGGCATGTCTAAAGTTTAGTTCTCTGTGCTTTCTCCTATTAACCTGGTAAACTTGGGCATCCTGAGGCAATGTAGCAACTGCCTCATGTACACCGACAGCCCCGTCTTCTTACCTTTCAACACTCAGACTTGCGAGAGATGCACTTATATATCCAAATTGGAAGCCACGCACTTTCCAGCCAAGACCAGAATAACTGGTCAAGAGGAAAAGGTCAACACTTACACCACACCACATGGAACACATAGCCCCCCAGAACACACACCTACACTGCCTTCACATAAAAACACAAACCACACACCCACCTTTGTGGATGCTCTCAAAAAAATCTACCCAAGCAGCAGAGACCTCCAAGGCAGAAACACACTTGAGCACCACAACACAACACTAAATCACGAGAAACATAACTCCCCCAAACAGTGTGCCACTCAACCAAAGCCCCTAAGGCAAAACAGCCTGCCCAACACACCAGTCATAGGTGACTCGATAGTGAGATACACTGATGTCCCACTCCCTAGTTTGAATAAGGAGAAAGTAACAGTCAGCTGCCTGTCAGGTGCCAGGATCTACTACATAATGCACGCACTCAGGTCCCTCAACAACAGGTACAAATATGACTCTGTCATTGTACATGTGGATGTGAATGAGTTGAGATGTACTTCACTGGACAACATGAAAAGCATCATGGAGGAGCTCTCGGATTATGTAGCCAGGCGGGTATGACCCTAGCCCTGAGCAGCATCCTACCATCACCCAGAATGATACCACAGTACAAGCAGAAAATGACTGATTTCAACAATTGGCTAAGTTTCTGGTGTCATTCTAAGGGGATTCATTATCTGTCTGCCTGGGATAACATGACTGACAGACCTCGATGCTTTGCCAGAGATGGCCTGCATCTGTCACCCCTGGGCTTCCGGATACTGGCCAAGGCTCTTGCCACCCCTATAGTGCCTTTTTTAGGCAGTGTTCCAAAGACCAAATTACCACCATAACAGCTACAAACAAATGCAATCTGAGGGTCTTGCTGCTCAATGCTAGAAGTCTAAATTTAAAAATGTACTTGCTTGAAGCACTCCTTAAAATGAAGAACATCGACATTTGTGCTGCAACAGATACCTGGTTCAAGGCAGCAGAAAGCACCCCTGCACTACCAGGCTATAACTCATTCCACACCTTTCAGCCCCAGAACTTGGACCGAAGCTCCAAAGGCGGTGATGTTTCCATATTCATAAAGAATGTGCACACCTCCAGACTGGTAGCCCAACACAACACATCAGAGATACTTCAGGTGCAGCTAACATTGGGTAAGACAGCGATTCAGGTCATAGCCTGCTATAGGTCCCCAACCATGTCCCAAGACTCACACTCCACATTCCTAAGCACCCAGGAGAATATTAGGGTCGAACCTAACACTCTCTTACTAGGCAACTTCAACTACCGCTCCATTAACTGTGTAAACTACTGATGTGCCAGTACACTTGTCCAATGTTTTCTGGAGTTCATTAATTCCAATGCCCTGGACCAGTCGTTCTTCCCCTCACTAGAGGTTGCAACATCCTTGACCCAGTCATTATTAACATGGGAGACCATTGTTCTACACCAATAGTCAGCTCCTCCCTGGTTAGATCCGACCACAAATGAATCACCTTGGAAATCCACATCTCTCCCACCCCCGACCCACCTGCAAAGGTAACCACCAAGAAAAACTTCTCCAAAGCTAACTTTGGCCTCTTAATAACAGAGGTGGCTAACTTGATGGCACCCATGCAAATGGAGAATAGTTGAGTGACCACAGAATCATACACCAATGCACTGTATGAACATGTACACGAATTCATGGATCTCACCATACCAAATCAAACCAAGATGCTCTCCTCCAAAAAAGGAAGCCCATCTCGTGGTCCCCTGCCATAAACAAACTCTAAAACAGTACAGGTTCATAGGCTCATAGGTATATAAGTAGGTACTAGGCTGTCGGCCCTGGGGACTATATAAGCCTAGCCAAAAGGTTCCCTGGCTTTCGCCACCCAAAAAAATTAATTTCCTGTGCCCCTGTTAAGCAGTGCCGCAGAAGTGATCCCTGGGGTGAATTTTTTATTTCCCATCCAGTCATCAAGGTTTTTCTTAAAGAGGGCCAATGAGGAGCTTTGCTTGACATGAATGGGTAGTTTGTTCCAGAGTATGGGAAGTCTCTGCGACAGGAATGTATCCCTCCAACATGTTCTGTTTATTGTGGTGACAAGTTTTAGGTCCCTGGAGCATGTGGTTCAGAGAGATTGGGATTTCTTTAAGTGTAGCATGTCCAACAGCTCTGGGTTTGACATAGCTTTGTATGTTAGGCAGAGATTTCCTCTGAGTAGATGATATGCAATGGAGTAGAGCTGGAGTTTTTTGAGACAGTCTGCGTATGGCATCTGTTTGAGGCCAGTAATCCTCTTAGTCAGGTATTTCTGTGGCCTTTCCAGTTGTTGTAGGTGTCTTGTGAGATACATGCCAAATGGGGCATTGTATTCTATAATGGGTCTGATGAGGGATGAGTAGAACCCTTTTGTGATGCGGTGTGCCATGTAGAAGGATTTCCTGACTACTGTGGTGATGAGATTATCAAATGAGAGACTACTGTCCACCTGTGTCCCAAGGTCTCTTATCACACTTTCAGTGTTTAGTGAGCTACCGCCTATGTGGTAGTTCATGGGTACCGAGTTTTTCTCAAAGGGGATGACAATGCACTTCTTGGCATTGAGCGTGAGGCCATGACTTTGACACCAAGCATCTGTCTCTGTGAGGCCCTTTTGTAGAATGTCTATATCATAAGGCAATTCTATTAGGGCTCTCAGTTTGCAGTCATCTGTGAACTTTGTTAGCCAAAGACCTTTTGTGTTGGCCTGTACTTCAGAGAAGTAGATGCCAAATAGGGGAGGACCAAGGACCAAACCCTGTGGTACTCCACTCGTCACTGGTCTGAAGTCGGACTTGGAGTCGGCTGCTTTTACTGTGTGGGTTCTGTCAGTGAGCCAGTTGGCCACCCATCTTGTGACATAGGGATTTATGCCCAGTTTATTGAGTTTATCTATAATTCCAGAGAGGGGGATGGTATTGAAAGCCTTGGCGAGGTCAATATAGGCTGTGTGTACTAACTTGCCCTCATCTAAGGCTCTAATGACTGCTTCAAAGAAGTCAATCAGGTTTAGTATACATGATCTACCTTTCACAAACCCAAACTGAGTGGGGTCCAGGGTTTGGAAGTTACCTATGTCTTTGTTTATAAGCTCCAATATGATACATTCCATGGCCTTGCAGACCAGGCATGTCAGGCTAATGGGGCAGTAGTTTCCAGGGTCCATGGTGGCACCCCCTTTGTGGAGTGGGATAACCATCGCTGTGCGCCATTCAGTAGGCACATAGCCTGAGGTGAGGCTATGACTGAACATGGTACTTAGGTGGGGTGCCAGTTTGTTCTGTAGTTCATGCAATATGCAGCCTGGGATGTTGTCTGGTCCCATAGATGCTGTGTTCTTGGCTTTGGAGAGTGCGGTCTTTACTTGCTCATCCATGATTACAGGGGGTTTGCATTCTCCTGGTATTAAGATGGGCTCTTTGAAGGGTGAGAGGGGAGTAAAGTTAGCACTGAAACTATCTGCCAGGATGTTGGCAATATCGGTTGGTTCTGTATATTTAGTGCCATTGTGCTGTAGCTCAGAGCAGATCTGAAGAGGAAACTGATGTGGAATAAGGTGAAGTCCCAAGACTGGAAAAACTCCCTTATCAGCCTCAACAAAAAGTTGAGATACCTCATCAAATCCTCTAAATCTAGCTATGAAAACACAATTGCAGCAGATAGTAAAGACAACCATAAGGCCTTCTATAGTTACGTAAATAATCTCCACGGCAATACCCAGATTTGCTCTGAGCTACTGCACAATGGTACCTCCAATACCGAGCCAACAGATATTGCCAGTATACTTGCCGACAGATTCAGTGCCAACTTTACCCCTCCACCCCCAAAGGACCAGTCACAATACCAGTAGATTGCCAGGCACCCAGTATTACTGCTGCACAGGTTAAAACAGCACTGTCCAAGGCCAAGAATACAGCTTCTATGGGACCTGACAATATCCCTGGTTGTGTTCTACATGAACTACAGAGTGAACTGGCACCTCATCTGTGTGCCCTGTTCAATCACAGCCTCACTTTAGGCTTTGCCCCTACCAAATGGTGCACTGCTACAGTCATCCCTCTCCACAAAGGAGGAGTGACTACAGACCCTGGGAACTATCCCCCCACTAGCCTTATGAGTCTGATATGCAAAGCTATGGAATGCATCATAATGGACCTAATAAACAAGGATATGGGGATCTCCAAACTCTGGATCCCACATAGTTTGGTTTTGTGAAGGTAGATCATGCCTGCTCAACTTGGTTGACTTCTTTGAGTCAGTCACCAGAGCTGTGGATGAAGACAAGGTGGTTCATACAGCCTACCTTGATCTATCCAAGGCTTTTGATACCATTCCCCACTCAGGAATCATAGAAAAACTCACTAAGCTTGGCATCAACCCTTATATCATTAGGTGGGTTGCAAACTGGCTCACAGATAGAACCCACAGTGTGAAAGTAGCTGACTCCAAGTCAGACTGACGACTATTCACGAGTGGAGTCCCAGAGGGTTTGGTCCTGGGTCATCTCCTGTTTGGTACCTACTTCTCTGAAGTCCAGGCCAACATGAAGGGACTCTGGCTGACAAAGTTCATAGATGATTGCAAGTTGGGAGCTATTATTAACAACCCAAGTGATGTTGACATCCTACAGAATGGCCTCACTGAGACCAATGACTGGTGTCAGAACCATGGCTTAAGCTCACTGCCAAAAAATGTGTTGTCATCCTCTTTGGGAAAAACCCAGTTCCCATCAATTACCACATTGATGGTAGTCCACTGTACACAGAAGGCGTTATAAGAGATTTGGGATCACAGGGTGACAGCAACCTCTCTTTTGATCACCATATTGCCACTGTGGTCAGAAAGGCCTTCTATGTGGCACATCTTATTACTAAGGGTTTTGCATCCAGGAAGAAAGAGGTCACTGTCCCCCTCTACTCTTCCATCATTAGGCCAATGATTGAGTACAATGCCCCATTTGGCATGTACCTCACTAGACACCTGCAACAACTGAAGAGGCTGCAAAAGTACCTCACAAAGAGGATCCTAGGCCTTAAACACTTGTCCTATATGGACAGACTCAAAAAACTCTTACTATTCTCTGTCTCATATCGCTTACTTAGAGGTGATCTCTGCTTGACTTACAAAGCCATGTCTGACTCAGTTCTGTTAGAAATGCTACATCTAAAGAAATCCCAATCCCTTCGCACCACACACTCCAGAGACCTCAACCTCATTACCATAATTAACAGAACATGCTGGAGGGACAGGTTCATAACCCAGTGACTGCCCATGCTATGGAACAGACTTCCCATACATGTCAAGCAGAGCACCTCGCTGACCCTCTTCGAGAGAAATCTTCATGAATGGATAGGAAACAGAAAATTCACCCTGGGGATAACTCTAGTGGCTCTACTCAACAGAGGTACTGGGAACTAAGGTCTGGTGGCACTATGCCAGGGTAATCCTATGGCTAGGCTTGCAAAGGCCCCAGGCCATTAGCATAGACACACCTATGAACTTATGTAATACCCAATCTGATGTATAACATTACATTGTATGTACTACCTTGACTGATATATAATATTACATTGTATGTACTACCTTGACTGATATATAATATTACATTGTATGTACAACCCTGCCTGATATGTAACATTACATTATATGTACTACCTTGACTGATATATAATATTACATTGTATGTACTACCTTGACTGATATATAATATTACATTGTATGTACTACCTTGACTGATATATAATATTACATTGTATGTACTACCTTGACTGATACATAATATTACATTGTATGTACTACCCTGCCTGATATTTAACATTACATTGCATGTATTACCATGTCTGATATATAACATATACTGCATGCCCAAGTCTCGTGTTTAAAGAAGGACCCTTCCATTCTACTGATCAAATACCAGACCCCCCAACAGCTTTTGAAATCTCTCTCAAACTGCAGGCCTATTTGAGAACCTTTAATTCAGCAGTCCTTACAGGCCATGGAGACGTGAGACTTGAGCAGCTATACCTAAGAAGATTGCCTTTTTTGGACTATCTGGCTTGTCCTTTAGAAGGCTAATTGAGACAACATAAACATGGAAACAGGATAGACTCTAACGCCTTAGAGTTCATATCTTTTAATAAAGTCAACTATTGGCTAATTAATCAATGAATGATCATTGGGCACAGGAAAAGCAGTACATAAATATCTGTGTCATTTCCATGTCAGTTTACAAAACTAGTTAAAATGTAGTTTTTAAACATCTGTGTTTTAGTAACAGACTGTATTAAATTGTGAAATTTAGGACGATAAATGCTCTTTGCTATTGCTGGTTCACTGTTTTGAGTGTAGAACTGTATTAAACTGGGTTGAAGGTGTGGGGTAAAAATTGTAAATGACTAACAGAATGAAGTTGCAGTCATGTGTAGCTTTAGCTGCCTAAGCAATGATTGTGTGCTATTTCTTTCATAGGTTCATAGGTTCATAGGTTGGTACAAGGCTATTGGACCTAGGGCCTATACAAGCCTAGCCATAACAATTCCCTGGCTATTTCTTCCCAAACTTTTTACTTCCCTGGACCCCTGTCTAGCAGGGCGACTGACATGATCCCTGGGGTGAATTTCCTTTCTCCCATCCAGTCAAGGTTCCTTTTGAAGAGGGCCAAAGAGGTGCTCTGCTTGACATGTATGGGCAGTCTATTCCAGAGTCTGGGGTCAGGAAACTATCCCTCCAGCATGTTTTGTTTATTGTGATGACAAGGTTTAGATCCCTGGAGCATGTGGTTCTGAGGATTGGGATTTCTTTAAGTGTAGCATGTCCAATGGCTCTGGATTTGACATGGCTTTGTATGTTAAGCAGAGATCGCCTCGGAGTAGACGATATGCGACAGAGTATAGCTGGAGTTTTTTAAGGTGGTCAGCATAAGGCATCTGCTTTAGGCCTGTGATTCTTTTAGTGAGGTATTTCTGCAGCCTTTCCAGTTATTGCAGATGTCTTGAGAGGTACATACCAAATGGGGCATTGTATTCTATAATGGGTCTAATGAGGAATGAGTACAGTGGGACAATGACCTCCTTTTTTCTGGATGAGAAGCCCTTAGTGATGAGGTGTGCCACATAGAAGGATTTCCTGACTGTTGTGGTGATGTGGTTATTGAAGGTGTTTAGTGTACTGCCACTTATGTGGTAATTCACGGGTATATGTTTTTTCCCAAATGGGATAACAATACATTTCTTGGCATTGAACTTGAGCCCATGGCTCTGGCACCAAGCATCTGTTTCTGTAAGGCCCTTTTGTAGAGTATCGACATCATTTGGAGATTCAATAATGGATCCCAGTTTGCAGTCATCTGTGGACTTTGTTAACCAAAGTCCCTTAGGGTTGGCCTGTACTTCAGAGAAGTAGATGCCAAACAAGAGAGGTCCCAGGACTGAACCCTGAGGTACTCCACTTGTCACTTGTCTGGAGCTGGACTTGGAGTCAGCTACTTTTACAGTGTGGGTTCTGTCAGTAAGCCAGTTGGCAACCCATCGAGTGACATAGGGATTAATGCCCAGCTTAGTAAGTTCATCTATGATTCCAGAGTGGGGGATGGTGTCAAAGGCCTTGGCGAGGTCCAGATAGGCTGTGTGAACTGCCTTACCCTTGTCCACGGCAATGGAGACTGATTTGAAGAAGTCAATCAGGTTCAGGAGACAAGAGCGGCCCTTCACAAACCCAAACTGGGTGGAAATCAGTGTTTTAAGGTTGCCAATGTCTTTGTTTATAAGTTCCATGATAATACATTCCATGGCCTTGCAGATCAGGCTTGTCAGACAGATGGGGTGATAGTTCCCGGGATCCAAGGTAGATCCCCCCTTGTGGAGTGGGACAACTGTAGCTGTGCGCCACTCAGTGGGCATGAGACCTGAGGTGAGGGTATGATTAAACATGACACTTAGGTGAGGTGACAGTTCATTTTGTAGTTCATGTAGCACACAGCCTGGGATGTCATCTGGTCCCATTGATGCTGTATTCTTAGTTTTGGAGAGTGCGTTTTTTACCTGTGTGGCCATTATTACCGGAATTTGGCAATCTTCCGGTATTGAGATGGACCATTTAGGGGGTGAGAGGGGGGTGAAGTTGGCACTGAATCGATCTGCCAGGATATTGGCAATATCCTTGGGATCAGTATATTTAATGCCTTTCTGTTGTAGCTCAGAGCAGATCTGAGCATTGCCATTTAGATTCTTGACATAGTTATAGAATGCCTTGTGGTTGTCTTTGGAATCTTTGGCAATGTTATTTTCATAACTAGCTTTGGAAGATTTTATGAGGGATCTCAGATTCTTACTGAGGATGGTAAGGGAGTTTTTTGCATCCTGGGAATTTCCTCTTTTCTGCAACAGTTTCTTCCTTTTGTTGTAAAGTTTGTTTGTGGCAGAAGACCACCAGATTGGCTTCCTTTTTTTGGAGGAGAGCATCTTGGTTCTATTTGGGATGGCACGATTCATGCATGAGTGGATGTGCTCATACACTGCCTTAGTGTAGGACTCAGCAGTCAAACTTTCAGTTCCCGTCTGCATGGGTGTCATGAAGTTTGTAACTTCTGACTTGAGTAGCATGTTAAGTGCAAACAAAAACTCTGACTTTGTGGCTAGAGCTGTTACAGTGAAGTTCTGGTATTATTAAGTGTGTTATAAACTTATTGCCATAATAAAGGCATACGCTACTGGTGCATCAGAAATAATTGTGTCTTTCTTTAACTAGTAGGGCTTTAGTGTCAGAGAATATGTATTACCTGCTTAGATAGTGTGTGGGGGGAGAAACAAAGGAGTGAAAAGCTGTATAGAGAGAGAGAGGGAGGGAGAGTGGGGGATAGAATAAGGGAGAAGTACAGAAAAAGTGAGAGACAGAGAGAGAGAAAGAGAAAGGGAAAGAATGAGGAAGAGAAAGAGAGAGAAAAGGGGAGAGAGAGAGAAAGGAAAAGAGATAGAAAGGGAGAGAGGGAGGTAGAGGGGGAGAGTAAAAGGGAGAGGGAGAAAGAAAAGGAGAGGGGAGAATGGGGGAGATATTGACATTTATTCAGAAATTGAATGCTATCCACATTCTGACTAAAGAGTACAAACATTTTAAGTGTCCATGGTTTATGGTCTTTGTCAGTGATGATTATTGCCCTTGTCTCTGATTCTAGTAGTAAAAGATGACAGTTATGGTTATTTATTTGTGGAAATAACAGTATGTTGATACTTGATAAATGCATAATAAATACTCTGGGGTAAACCTATAATATATGTGACACTTACTGACAAGTTCAGATATTACTGTTGGGCATCCATGGCGACACACATTAAGTACATTTTCTTATTATTAAGTTTTAGCAAAAGAGACAGAAAGGCAGAAGTACACTTACATTTTAGCAGCAGGCTCTAGATTCAGCTAGAATCATTTTGTTGCTAAAATACTGTTTAAAATATTTCCTTTAATTTCTTCCTTGTGTAATAAACTGCTGGTGTAGACAGTTAGCTATGCTGTGTCATGCTTTTTCTTGATTTTCCATGTAATGGTTTATATAGCTGGTGTCTTATTTATTAACTAATAAGGAGGTACTTCACAGCATTTGCCCTTTTTGAAGTGAGACTGTTTGGTTATACTGCTACCATTTAATAGACTGGTTGGATCAGACAAGAAAGTTCAGTAATTAAGATCTTGGCATCAGTCTGGTCTGGTCGGTCACAGCTGTAGTGTGAAATATGCAGGATGGGTGCTGCCACTAGACAGATATGAGTAGCTTTTCCTATGAAACACTAAGTGTGAGTATATGCACGTGCATATGTGTGTGTGTGTGTGTGTGTGTGTGTGTGTGTGTGTGTGTGTGTGTGTGTGTGCGCGCGCGCGCGCATTAAATAGTTTGGTTAAGTCTCTGCATGCAGTAATGCAATAAAGGTACTCTGTTCAGACCAGTGTGGGGAAAATCCTGGGGAGCTAGTGATTATAACCCTACAGAAAGTTACGCAGAACTTGAGACAGCACAGCATATTTCTGTAGTCACTTATGTCCCTGAAGTAACTTGTAGTAATGATGTCATATTAAAACCCAGTAACCCCTGTCCATCAGAGGTAAATCATTTTTTTCTTAGATAATAGTACGTCTACTAGTAATTGAAGCAAAACATTACTTTGTTTCTACCATAAACAGACATTTATCTGATATAGATGTTAGCATTCCAATGCAGACTTCTTCCTAAGCAATGAGTTTTATTGTGATGCAATCTAACATTGCATGCCTTTTCAGAATGTGACATTCTATACAAAAATAGGTAACTAAATATGGCTAGAAAATGCCGTGAGCATTATATTGTCATTTTACTTAAGTATTGACATTCCCCTAATTGTAGGTCAGTCAGTACAGGCACTAGTTGTAGTATTTGGCTATATTAAAAATGAGTTCCACAGACTGTTTTACTTCATTAACATTGATCTTGACTCCAGGGTATCTATATTAAACATTGCTCAGATATGCACTACTTACATTAAATTAATGTTATATTTGCTCTTTAAAGATTCGTTAATGCAGCGTTTTAATCTGTAGTACACCTGATCAAAGCACCTTGCTATCTAACGTGTCCATAGCTCTGTACATCTACCTTCAGCCATAGAAGGGGCTTTTTAAATTTTCACTTAAGATACCACAGTCATACTTAACTGATTTTTTATACTGAATTGCAAGGTACCATTGCCCATTGTAAACAATCCTGTCTACACAAAGTGATCGCAAGAAAATGGTACTGAATATAAAGGAGAAACTCACCAAGAGCCAGTTTCACTGCGTTTGCCCACTAAAGATTTTATAAGAGATAATAGCTTGCATGGGTTTTTGCATACCCTGGTCTAACATTCTAAGGAGCTTCACACCATGCAGCTCTTATATTCTTTCTCTGGGGCTGAACAATTTCTTGGAAAGGAGTGAAACCAGAAATGTTTGCCCTTGACACTGTTGTCTGTATTTGATTGCAAGGTATTCTACATATTGTGCAGTTTTATTTGTGCTCCAGGCTTAAAAACTACAACAGAGTTGCCCCAGTCATGGATCCAGTCAATAAAAGATAATACATCTTATTTTGTCTCTGTTCTAGTCTACTCTAGTCTTAACATTTTATCCTACTTATTTGTATTTATTTGTCTTAAAGACATTCATTTTATTGTATGTGTTTGTGAGTGCATGATTGTGAGTGTGTGTGTGTGTGTGTGTGTGTGTGTGTGTGTGTGTGTGTGTGTGTGTGTGTGCATCCATGCATGTTTTGTGTGTGTGTGTGTGTGTGTGTGTGTGTGTGTGTGTGCGTGCGTACGTGTGCATCCATGCATGTTTTGTGTGTGTGTGTGTGTGTGTGTGTGTGTGTGTGTGTGTGTGTGTGTGTGTGTGTGTGTGTGTGTGTGTGTGCATCCATGCATGTTTTGTGTGTGTGTGTGTGTGTGTGTGTGTGTGTGTGTGTGTGTGTGTGTGTGTGTGTGTGTGTGTGTGTGTGTGTGTGTGTGTATGTGTGTGTGTGTGTGTGTTTGTGTGTGTGTGTGTGTGTGTGTGTGTATGTGTGTCTGTATCTTTCTGTCTACATGTCTGCTCTCTGTCTGTTTGTGATAGAAGATAAAGGCAACAGAACGGTAGAGAAGAAAGTGAGAGAAACCTGCAGAAAAAAGAACAGATATTGCCTGGCATGACCAGTCTGAAGCTGCTTTCTTATTTTCACCCAACCAGCTTCAGAGAAAGAGGAATGATATGTGCCTACATAGCTAACAGCATAATAAAACAAGCACAAAGATGTACTGCAACCACATACCAGGTCTTTTGTAATACTGACCTTTGGCACTACTGTAATGGAATGCATAAAACTTCTTTTTCTATCTCTCTTATAAGAATAATCTACAGTTTTTGCGAATTAAATAGGGTAACTGAGAACTGCATCATTTAGATTTATAGATATGATCAGTATATGACATGCATTTATTTTGCATTTTAGCAATGCACAAGAGATCTGTGGCTACTTGTTAGAAAATGCAGGACGTTATTGTTCATATTAAGATCGATATTATGTCAACTGCAGATGCACGTCTAGAATGTATGGCTAAGATACATTATTTAATATGAGTAATACACTCTTTGTCTGAAAGAATGGCATAACTTCAATAATATTTACCCCCTGCATCTATTGCTCTACAAGAGGTCTTTTTGATTTCATACAGTTTAATAATGTCTGCTATGTGGACTGTCTGCCTTAAACAAACATTTTGGTCACTTACTTGAGTTATTTAAAAATAGGACCCAGATGTCTAGGCAGTTCATTCTAGTTCAGATAAAAAAACGGTATTACCTTTTTTTTGTGGCTGGTTAATAGTCTCATGATAGTTTTATATACGAAATTAAAAGGAAAGAATGAGAAGGTAATTCTGACAATGACATTTTTTCTTATATTTTTTCAATTAAAATCTTATTATCTTCCATGAACAAAGCAGAGTCAAACAATTTCTCATCAGTGGTCTATCTCCAGAAGTGCCACCTCAGACATTTTTATCAACAGCCTTACCATTTTTTCATCTTTGTGTGCATTATGTATAACAATCAATAGAGAAAACAGTACCACTGTTCACTGGGTTACAGATTAATTCATAGTTCAACTTTCTCCTAGAATTAGGATGAATCACACTCCCCCGGATTTACTAATCTTTCGTGCAGGACTAGTCTAGTCCTGCATGGAAGCGGCTGCTTAAGAGCAGGACGGCAGCGTGCCATGCATATTAATGAAGGCACGCTGCCCGACCTCCTAGGCATACACAGAGCATGTACGAGTGCAGGGGGCATGTCTGAGAGCAGAGCTCTCAGAATAAACACGCCCCTTCAAAGTAGAACAGCAGAACATGGAAATAAATGAGCAAGGCACTCATAGGTATCCGCATATCCCCACCAACAGTCCCCCATGTGTACAACAGCAACAGTACATATAAATAAACCAAAGAAAACCCGTTATATTTATCTTAAATCTGAGTACAGTTAACCGTAGATGTGCGGGTGTGCCCATTGCTTAGCTACGGTTAAAGCAGCTTAAAAGGCCAAAGAGGATAACAAGGAAGATATATGCAAATGAAGCAGCACAGCAACAGTGTAGTGGGCAGGGCAACTGCCTAACGAGCAGGAATTCCCGGTTTGAGTCCCATTGCAGCACATACAATTCTCCATGTGAAATCTGTATATGAACATTTTTTTTCTCATATATTTCCTGTATAACCTACTAAATAACATTTAAATGTGAACTGGACTACTGTATTAATAAGGCACTAGTAATCAGGTTTAAGCACAAATAAGCAGTAGTAAGCATATATAAGCACTAGTAAGCATGTTTAAGTGTGTTTGATTGGGGGTAAGCATTACCTACACAGATTAAGCAAAGTAGAAGCTAACTAAGTGTTAGAAACTGCAACCAGAGGCTAGCAGTGCTTAGCTCCGTACAAACCCGCGCACACCTGCGTACAACTGCTTTAATGTGCTGTAATTACTCTGCACCCAATGGCCCATGTTCTGCCCAGCAACAAAATGAGTAGCTTCTGCAAGGCTCAAACTCAGGACCATGTACATTATAGTCACAGTAGTTAAACACTAAGCCATCATAACAATACATATGAATGAGGTATCAGCAAACTAATCCTCACCACAGGAAAATCAAACCAAATGTGAACTGAATCTATATACAGTGTGATGTTGTATAACCTGCTACATAACATAAATATGTGAACTGGAGTACTGCAGTAAACATAGATGTGAGGTGTTATTGTAATAGAGTGTAGAAGTCCCCAGGACCCCATACAGTGTATGTACACATGAATCATGGATACCAAACACACATTTAACCTATAATGAATAACAAATCACTGCCAAAAGGCAAATTAAATGCTAATTAACTATTAAGCAATGCTAACCGCTGCGCAGCTCAACTTAGTAAGTGTAAGTAATGTGTAGGGCAGCCAATTCAATCTGCCTAGTGGTATACCTCTTTAAGCAGTGCCAGCCTTAGGTAAGCAGGTGTGCCCAAAGCTTAGCTTATTCAAAACCATCCATTCACAGAAATTTGATGTATTTAAACCCCACAGGCAGGAATACTACCCATAACTGGTAGTAGCTTCCTACTGCAGGCAGAATGGCTGGAGTTGGTAAAGGCACTCAATTCAGAGTGCAGTGCTGGGCCATCCAGGAGTAAAAATTCATGGTATGGCTCCTGGTAAAACACCATGAGGAGAGACTACTGCAGGGCCAGTACCAGGGCTTGCAGTATAAAATGGGGGCCTGCGACAGTCTCGGCCATGACCTCACCAGTGCCACAGGTATCCCCCGGACTGGTGAGCAGGTCAGGCACCACCATGCTGACCTGAAGCGGTGGAGGGGGAATGAACTGGAACAATGGATCCAGGAATCTCATCAGATGCCTAATGCCCCAGTACTGAGTAAGTACTCATTCTACTAAGTAGGTAATAATTGCCTAGGTTGTGTATACTATGGACAGGTATGTCTAAATATCACTGTATTTCTCTGACAGCTGCAGATGAGCGGGCTGCGAACCAGCAAACCCATGATGCTAGGTTGCAAAGGCTGCGTCACAAGGCAGGTTAGTAATTATTCTGCATGTACTGTCATAACAAATAAATATAAGAGCCTGAGAAAGTGTTGTACCAGTAAAAATAAAGGTTTACTATTCTGTGAATAAAGGTATAACCCCTGGCATGCTTCTGTGTACTCTTCTTTCATATGTTGTTGAACTGTTGCGTACTATAGATAGTACTGTTGTATTAGGCAGTGTTACCCACACTGTGGTATGCAGATAAAATGAGTATGAAGGTCTGTATAACAATGTTGGATGTGCCAAGAGGTTAGTCATATTGTACAAGTGAGGGAGACTTAGACAGAAAACATTAGAAAACTTTACATCAATTCCCTGATAGCACAGTGTACTGTGATGTTAATTGTAAGTTTTATGTCACACGCAGCAGGGGTTTGAATCCAGGGAGTGCTAGTAAGTTGTATGCATAATCATACCCCATACCTGTGCAGATTTTGTTACAATGTTCAGATAGAAAGCTGTATGCATAATTACACTCAACAAGAGTACAGGTTTTGCTAGAATGTTCAGATAGAAAGTTTTATGCATATTCATACCCCTCAACTGTTCCATTCGGTTCAGCATGTCCAGATAAATGACCCACATCAGCAGCCTGTTAACCTGTTCCCCTGAAAAAGCAGTGTGATGATCCAAGAAATGTAGGCAGCCATTAATGACATATAACAGATAGTCAGACGTGTACTTAGTCAGAGAATGTATATGAAAACAAACCTGCCATTCCAGCATCTCACCCAATGTGTATGAACGTAATTCTCAACATATGTTGCATAAACACCTGCATCTTGTCCCACCTGTATGTAAAACACTGGTCATGTATATAATAATCTATAAACATACCATTGTACAATGTAAGGCCATTGGGTAGTATAATAATACATGTAAGGGACAGATCACTGCAGTGACTATGAATGTAGTGAAAACTACAAGGCTATATTAGTTGTTAATTGAACTCTCTCTCTTACCCCTACCATATGTACAAAAATAACCCAATAACACACCTCAATCGGTATATGTACACTCCAAACCTTTGTTGGGACATATGTCCTATTGGTTTATAAATATTCACATTTGTTTCTATGCATGTGCCATGTTAAAATACCTCCATATTGGTGGCCTGTTGCCATCAATGAAACCTGCATGCTGTTGTAATGGCCACTGCTGTGTTGTTCCATATATTCATGCATTCTGCTTGCTCTGCAACTGCTTTACATCTGTTGTGTTGGGTTAATGGGTATACTTATGCATGCTGTTATAACTAATCCTGAATTCTGTCAACTATTACTAATCCATATCTGTCTGTAAACTGCACCATAGCTCGTATGGGAAGGCCGGTCCCAGCGAACCCACCTGTCCCACATCAGCTGGCCATGGCACCGGGCACCAGCACATCTGGGGCCCAGCCTGGGACCTCCTCCTCAGTAGGCCCTGCACCACCTTTGGGTGGAACTGCCACAGGGGATGGTGCTTGCCCCCCACTGGGAGTGGGAGCGGAAAGGAACCAGTCACCCGTCATCAGGTCCGGGCCATGGTGTGTAGGGAAATCGATAAGGCTTTTCGAGACCAGCTACACCAGCTTGAGGGATGAGTAGCACAATTAGAGGGTGAGCCTGTCCCTCCTACACAGCCCCCAGCACAGCCACCTTTGGGGCTGTGAAGGTGCAGTGGTGACTGCCCATGGGTGGGGACCTCAGTCCCACTGTTTCCATTTGGGGATCATGGGCTTGCAACTTCAAAACACCCCTCCCCATCCAAGGTGTTTACCCCCCCCACATGTGTCATATACCAGTCCTGTATGTGTCTTGTTTGTATAGTCTGTTAACCTACCCAAACTACCTCCCCAAATATACCTACTACCCCTCCAGAACATCCCACTCTCACTTGAAAAAAAAGGGCAATCTGTTCCCACAAAAAAACTCGCCCCATACATAGCTGTCCATTTTGCACACGTGTCCACTGGACACATGTAATCTGGTCCAATTGGCATTGCAATTAATTTATGATGCCCTCACCCCTCTCCCAGGGGTTTGAGTGTCCAAATCTACCTCCAAATTCAGTATATATGCACAGCTGTTGCTGTAGAAAAATGGGCAGCTATGGACCTTCCCTACACCCTTCCTACACATGCCTAGCCATTTTCCCTACTGTCCTTCCCTCTCTGTGCCCCTTTTTCACCACTTTCCTATCAACCATTTTTTCTTTTCTTTTAAAGAAATGAGTGTGGGGCTAAGAGGCAGTACTCACTTTTAAGCAGAAGTAAGCTGGTTTAAGCCTGTTTGCACAGGGGTAAGCACTGCCTACACAGGTTAAGCAATATCACAGCTAACTGAGTGTAAGACACTGTAACCAGAAGTTAGCAGTGCTTATCTCTGTGCAAACCCACACAAGCCTGCTTACAACTGCTTTAAAGTGCCTTAATCACCCAGTATCCAACCGCCAGTGTTCTGCACCACCAGCAAAATAAATAGCTCCTGCAAGCTTGAACCAAGGACCCTGCACACCATAAACAAAGGGTTTACCACTAAGCCATGACAGATACAAATAAAGTTGATGTTTTCAGAAACATATCATCCAGTCCAGTCATGCAACAGCACAGAGACTGTATACCTACAGCTAGATTGACTTGTGTGTGCAAATATATTACTATCTAAATGGATACAACATATCTATAGATGTAGTCACTTATATATATATATATATATATATATATATATATATATATATATATATATATATATATATATTTATATACAAATATATAAACAGATATACATGCAAATGCCGACAACTACACATATATATGTCAACATCCATACATCCACATATACACAGCAAGTTACACATATGTACACAGATAGATGTCCCCATAGGTATATAACGACATAGTTAGAAATATGTAAGCAAATATATACACCTACAGAGGTATATATGGCCAGACATCTGTAGATAGCAATGGTAGATTAACAGACACATATATGTCCACATGCACCATGAAAGGCCTTGACAGGCCCCAAACAATATATGTCACATACGAATTGGCATACTCCCTGCTTAGACAAACACATCTGCCTTGCAAAACACTACCAAGCTCAAAGTAATGTATGTGTGTCATTGAAATAGGGATTTAAATTAGCCCTTGGTCATGTTCTACATGTTGACATCACATGCCCTTCTCCCCCACCCACTAGGCAGCCCAAGCAGTACAGGCCCATCCAACCAAGGCCATCCCCGACCCATACATTCATTACCCACAGTACCTCTTCCCCCCACTCACTGCACACATGCAGCCACCATCTCAACCCTGGTTACCAGCCCGTAGCTACCACACCACTACACATTGCCCCCCTCCACACACCCCCCTCGGGACCCATCCCTTATGTTGTCTCAACCCACGTATCCTAGGTCTGGCACACGCCGTAGACCATGCACATAGCCAAGGGTACCCATGTAACTCTGGGTGTAGACGAAAGTTGTATACCCAATGTTCGGGCTGTCCCGCATGGGACAAATAATTACCTGATACTAACAATAGATTTAATGTGTGACTCTGTGTACACTAACAGATTTAGTTGTAGGTATTGCAAAGCATATACAAGGTTGGCCAGTATGCACAATGAAACAGTACCCAGCAATAACAGGCAACATGACATGATATGTAGCTAAAGATGTAGATGTATGTGTGTGTATATATACCCATAACTACATGGAGATATGCCTCTCCATCTCTGCAGTACAAATGTATACATACATAGACAGACATATATATAAATTCCCCATATAGATATATACATATGCAGACACACATACATCCGCATGTCATTTTATATATATATATATATATATATATATATATATATATATATATATATATATATATATATGGAATCACTACTTAATACCGAAACTACACAATCCCAAAGCCCACAATACCGAGACAAAAATCCCTAAACCACACATTACCGACATTTTAAAAGCGAAATTCAAAATCGAAAGTACTACATACATACAGCACACACACAAACATATACACAGCCTCCCCCCATAACCAAACAAACCACCCTACACTAAAGATAAGCAGGGGGGCTTCAGCCCCTGCACCCCCCCATGTGGGGAGCTATGCCCCCCCACACCCCCCGACTTTAATATTCCAACTCCGAGATCGCACAGACATACACACAAGGCAAATTCACACCCACACATTATAGCCCCTCACACACACACACACACACACACACACACACACACACACACACACACACACACACACACACACACACATACTTACCTGAACCGCAACACCAGAAGTGCTAACTCAAAATCCCTTACCATCGGGATTTTGAATTTCTCGCTTCTGGTCTTTCGGTAATGTGCGATTTCGGCTACATGGTCTCAAGCTTTTGAAATTCGAGATTTCAAAAGTTCGAGATTTAGTAGTGTTCCCATATATATATATGTATATATATATATATATATATATATATATATATATATATATATATATATTTGTGTGTGTAAATATACACAGATATATAGCTAGGATATGATGCAGCAGTTAAGAATTACATATGTTCACAGGCCGTGCCAATGGGGGTGAGGGGCCCAATCAACAAATGTGTAGCACGTAGCATCAACCCCCCCCCCGATAGACAGGTGAAACATACAAACACACAATAAAAGTAAACAAACCACAGCTTCCCAGACTACAGGCAGGATACTACCGGTGGGAGAGACCCACCAAGTCTAATCTTGAAACAAAGACAAGAATGTCCCTTGCGGGACAACCCAAAAATGTAATGGCTAGTCAGGTTCCCAGCCATTACACAGATAACTTATGGCAGGGCATGTATGTTCCCCGACTACAAGTGTGGGGAAGCCTGATGACCCATGGGTCCTGAGACATGGAAAGTGGGCAGTGTGTAGTGGTGTGTTCAGACCTGACCTGTACCTGGAGTAAGGAAGAGTAATGAAGAGGAGGTGCAGGGGGGGACTATGCGTATGAAATTATGGGCCTAGGCATGTAGGTGTTGGCTAGAACGGTTCTATGTGGACCACCCCAGGGATGTAAGCAACAGTGTGCATTGGGCAGAGCTGATGTTTAACGAGCAGCCACGTCTGGTATGAGTCCCACTGCAGCAAAGTCTAGTTTACATGGCAAAGGACGGTATAACCAGATGTGTTGTTGTAAACCCACTAAATAACACCAAAGAACACATGGTCGCAACACCCCACTGTAGGCATGTAAGCCGAACTAATTGGCATCACAAGATATTATTGCTGTCCTCACCCCCATGGGTGTGAGTGTCCAAACCTACCCCCAAATGCAGGGTATATACACAGCTGTCGATGTAGAAGAAATGGCCAGCTGTGGACCTTCCTGTCAGCCTTCCTGCACATCCCTGGACATGTCCCCTACTATCAGCCCCTCTGTGTGGCCCAATAACACCACTTACCTATCGACCTCTGTTGCATTACTTGTAATGTTCATAGTCACAAGTAGGTGACACCCTCCACACAACTATATTGGCAGAATTTGGTACCCTTAACCCACGTGTATTATGGCAGCTGTCCCACAAGACACATGTAAATAACACATGAAGGGAAACCTCAAGCACACTTGGCTCACCACCTGCTCACCACCTGACAAAGTCCACCCCCCCAACTAACACTCCCTACCCCTACACAAACTTCTGACACCGACACCTTCTGACCTGCTTCGCATACATATCCCAACATCCTGCAAACCTGCACTACTGCTCCCCCACCAGTCAGTGGAATGGCCTACTATATACTTTAAATGTTCCCCCCTCCACCTACCCACCTACACCTTCACTATTCACATCTACTCTACAACATAGGTATGGCATAACTAAACCTAACCAGAATACCTGAGTGTAACCTATCCAGAACTGCTAAACTGGAATCCCACTTCACCTTACACTGACCTTCATCAACAGTCATCCCTGACATGTACACCTGTCTTAAGCATGTATAATACCAACATGTTAATGAAGTAGCACTGGGGTATGCGGCAGCAAGTGGGATTAGGCTTGTTTGGGCAGAAGTAAGCAATGCCCACACTGGTTAAGCAATGTGGAGGCCATCCCAGTATAAGACACCATAACCGAAGGTCAGCACGTCTGAGCCTCGCGCACATCAGCGCATACCCACCTACACTTCCCCTGCAGTGCCTTAGGCACGCACACTATAGTCCAAGTGAATTACCACAAAGGCATGGCAGATATACAATCAGCTGCTGTTATCACAAAAAATTAATCCAGCACAGTCAGTCAACAGTATAGGAAATATATGTAAGTATGTAGATTAATACCAGCAAACATGTGCACTTTGCTCAATCACAGTATCCTGAGCAGTCTATGAGTATCAATGAACAGTGCCTGTCCACACATACTGTAAGAACAGTAGTCTTCCATAATACTGAAGAGAGGAATGAAAAATGGGGCATGCCGTGGGGCGTGCTTCATCCGCAAAACCAGGAGATGAGGCTGGTCCAATGTGTGAGCAAACCAATTGCTTCTCAAACCCCTGGCAGGATGCTACCTGTGGGAGAAACAGTGTAGACCAGCAAGGTCTACTCGTGACACAGCAACAGGTCCAACCCTGGTGGGATGAACCAGACTTTGTGAGTCACAAAGATGTTTCCTCCAGTATCAGAGGAGGATCAAGGGAAGGCTTGAATGTACATGGAATAAACGGAGGAAGAGCCAGCAGAAGGTTGCATTGAGACAGTAAAATGGAGGAGTAGCGAGACGTCCAGAGAGGGAAATGTGTGGAGGTGTGGTATGGCAGGGCTAGCAACTGGAGAATGGATGGATGCTGTGTACATGGAGCTTGGGGGCTGGGGAAATGGATTATGGGTATGAAATTAAGGTAGAAATATGCAAATGAAGCAGAACAGCAGTAGTGTAGTGGGCAGCGCATCTGCCTATCATGCATGCATTCCCGGTTCGAGTCCCAGTGCAACACATTCGATTTTCCATGTGAAATCGGTATATCAACATCATTTTGCTGTATAACCTACTAAATGACATTTATACTTAACAGGAGTACTGCATTAAATGCACAAGTGAACTGTCAGTATCATAATGAATAAGGCACTAGTAAGCAGGTGTAAGCACAAATAAGCAGTAGTAAGCACAGATAAGCAGTATTTTGATGGAGATGAAAAGTCTGAAACAAGAACATGTCGGCACGACTGACTGATTTCATTCCTAAGACCATCCATGTCAACTGCCAAGAGAATGAGGTACAGGACAAACATATAAGCTGAACATGCATGGACATATGGACAGATATATATCTGCAAATGTGGACAGATAGACAGCTATAAATGTGGACAGATAGACAGCTATAGGTATATATATATATATATATATATATATATATATATATATATATATATATATATATATATATATATATATATATATAAATATATATATATATATATATATATGCGTGTATGTTATTGTTGTTGTCTTTTGGCTTTTCCCGGTTAGGGGTCGCCACAGCGGAACTCCGGTCCGCTAATGATTGGCAGTAGATTTTCACGAACGCTGGGGTGCCAGCTTGACGTTCAACCTTCAACGAAGGCACGCCCATTTACGCATGTCTTTCGAACACCCGCCAAACCACTGGGAGGGCATGCAGACTCTACACAGAAGGCACTCCCTGCACTTCAGCCGAGAATTGAATGGGAGAACCTCTTGCTGTGAGGCAACAATGCTACCGCTGCACCACCGCAGAATATATATATATATATATATATATATATATATATATATATATATATATATAGATATATATATATATATATATATATATATATATATATATATATATATATATATATATATATATATATATATATATATATATATATATATATAGATATACATACACATAGTATATATCCATATATATTTATATATATATATATATATATATATATATATATATATATATATATATATATATATATATATATATATATATATATATATCTATATATATATATATATATATATATATATATATATATATATATATATATATATATATATATATATATACATATATGTATATATATATATATATATATATATATATATATATATATATATATATATTTACAGACAGACACGTGTATAGCATTTGCACATGTGAACAAACTCCTTTTCCACTCAGTAAAACATACCAGACCTTAAGCATAGTTAATGGGGTGGGGGCACTAATGAGGAACACCTGATAATTACTGCAATGTAACCCTCCCCAGCCCTAACAGATATGCTGTGCAATCCACTATCCAGCACATGCAGTACATGACGTCAGGACCCTACAATGCTCCAACAGTAATCCAAGTCATCTGTACATGTCAGGGCAATATCTGTAACATAACATGCAGAAATGTCAGTCTACCATAGGGAATGTACAATGTGGAAGGGGTACATTGCAATGCTACAGATATGCACACACATTTATGCATTGACAAGTATGTGCAGGTATATATATATATATATATATATATATATATATATATATATATATATATATATATATATATATATATATATATATATATATATATATATATATATATATATATATATATATATATATAGATAGGTAGATATCGATATATATGTATATATATATATATATATATATATATATATATATATATATATATATATATATATATATATCTTGTTTTATATATATATATATATATATATATATATATATATATATATATATATATATTGATGATTTATATGAGATACATAGGTACATATACATATACACAGACAAAAGTTATTAGTAGCCATACATATGTAGAAGTAGTGCGGACGTACTGGGTGCAAAGTATATCCCTCAGCCACAAGCCCTGTGACTGGTACCAGTGACGTGTAGTGTGGCAACCATTCCCACAAAGAGAATACTTACATTACACATATACCCGCTCACAATTCAAAGGACATGAGACGACACACAGGTATGCATACACAGACAACTTTTATTGGTGTATTTTTACAATAATGTATGCCATTACTTACAGCACATAGATTTGGACTTATTTAATCAGTGAGGAATGCAAGGCCCACACAAAACAGTAGATGAAGACAGTGTGGATATATAACATACTATGCTGTCCAGGCCAAGCCCTTCAATTCGTACAACTGTAGACATAAGATTTGCCATCAAGATAAGTAACAATAAACAATAACAGATGTAGTTCAGCAGCATCCAGTTACACCCTGTAGTCAAGGCCTAGGGGACTTTTAATACCTGTGGTATTGTCTATGTATCTGTCACATGTATGTCCCCTGACCAACAAATGTTGTGGGAGCCCATGATATGACTGGGATGATAGCAGGAATGCTAGCAGTAAATAATGATAGGCCATTACCGAACAACCCCTAACCTTATCACAACAGGGCAAAAACAGCCATATATGTGGAGGACAGAGGCAGGAACACAAGGCCATACTCGCAATATTGCTGTTACACACCGTATAAATTGCTGGCATTACATGATTTGTTGAAACATACCCTTATGCAGGAATAACACATCAGGAACATGAATGGATGTAGCCATGTACTGATAGCATGCAACAGACAGATTGCTGGGGATATATCTAGGACAAGACCTGTGTGGTGCACAGGCAAAAGCAAACAGACAATCCACTGGCCATCATGTGGATAGGCCCACAGTTGAGAGCTATGCAGACAGACTGCATTCCATTCTAAACTACTATGTACACGCAAACACTGCAAGACCAGCAATATACAATGCACATAACAACACCACTCACTCTGTCTGCAGGTCTGGAACCTCTTATGATTGTGTAGTCGGCCTGTGTCTGCAAGCCCTGCTGTAATAGGTACTGCAACCTGCCATCTGTAACACTGCTGCCCACAAACAGGAAGGACGTCCTCCATACTTAAAAGCTGAAGGGACAACGCCCACATGAGTCAGCAATTTATAGTACTGGGTTGCCATGACAATGGTTAACTGAATCACTACACAGCAGGCTGCACGCAGTTAGCAACTGTTGCACACTGATTGGTGCAGAGCTCATCACCTGATCATGTGCATCTCCTACAAAAGCCGTGCTGCAATCCATTCAAACCAACTCAATTGCTCTAGTGGAGAGGGAGGGAGAGAGAGAGAGAGAGAGGGAAAAAAAAAGATAAAACGAAACACACACACAATGAGAAAAAGGAAAACCTACAAGCCAAAACCGGGAAGGCATCACACCAGTCCTAAAAAAAAAGGTATGTAAAACATAACTGTATGTAATTTAATGTAGTATGTGGTATCGATTAGTAGGATATATGATGCTGAATGTTTGATATGTGCCATCTGTAGTTGTCCCTGTAATGATGTTCTGCTGAACAACTGCTCTGGGCAATACTGTCTGTCCCTGTAAGCAGTGGGACATACCAGCCAACTGTGCAGATCACCAATGAATGACAAACATGTCAGCCATAATATCTGTGTGTGTTATAATAGTGTGGACAATAGCTGGTGGTGGAAGTACTGCTGTTATGATAGACACATGGGTGTCAGAGCACAACAATTGTAGGACAGTTACGTTAATGTGTTATGTAGCATACACAAATGCCATAGGTGTATAATAGGCATACCAGCAATCTCACACCATATATACCACCCTAATGTTAGTCTGTGTTCACATGTGACACCTGGCTGTGTTGCAGCAAGGCAGAACAGTGCAGCTGTGAATGAAAGACAGGTACAGAATGCGGACCAGATATATGTATGCACTCCACATATAGATAAATATCTGTGTGGTACAGAATGTGACGTGTATGTATACAGATACACAGACAATCATATAGGTATAGGTATATCAACAATGTACAACATATATCTACACTTATATGTACATAGATGTATATTTTACATATATATATATATATAGTGGCACTGACAATGGCATGCAGGTGAAATAGTCTGTAACAGGCCAGCAAAGATAAGTGTCCCCACAGGGAGCATGGCTACAAACACATAGCACAAAGCGTGGTACATGCACATAGCACAAAGCTTGGTACAATACAACATATGTCCCAATGGTAGGTAAGCAGCTGACATAACAATTGCATTCTGTGAATGGTTTGTTGTAGCTGATATGGTGGGGGAGACAAATATGTGTATTAAGAACTATGGTAACCCTGCTGTATGGGTGGCTCAGACCTGTTTCCATCTTTATGTCTTCCATGGAACATGTCACATAGTCATCTGCCTACATACAGCGCCGCTGAGACAGAGGTTATTATCGACCACCTGGTACAGCACTAAGAACTGCTGTTTGGGTGGACAGCCCACGACCAGCAGGAGAGGACCACACTGTGGAATGAGCAAGTCCACAGGGTCAATGATGTCGGACTGCATAACCGCAGCTATGAGCAGGTCCGGCATCATTGCACTGACCTGCTTTGCATTGTACTTCAGCATGCAGCTGCCATAAGGGGAGGTGGGGGCAACCCGCCCATCCATCCCTCACCCATGTGGAGGAGCTTCTCAGCAGCCTTGTGGCACCTGGCCACCTGTAGCAACATCTTGCGGGGCACATTTTGGAAGTGGAAGCAAACAATACACCAGCTGAGGATCGTGCAGGTAAGGCCCCAGGGCATATCAGTACACCACTCTTGTGTATGCATCTGCATCTGTACAGGTACATCATGTAAATCTGAGATGTCATATACATAGTCTGCTGCTGTGTAGTAGTAATAAACAGTTGTGTATAAGCTGTAATATTGTGGAATTTTACTGTTGATGTAACATAATGCTGCACTCACCTTTTATGAATGCCACAGCTGTGGCCACTGATATCAACTTTCACACACTCCTATGTAGGTCCCTCCAGGATACCACCATGGCAGCAGCCCGTAGCCGGTGAGTATAGTTCGTGTTCATGCATGATGATACACTGGGCATGTAATAGCTCTGGGATATCCCATGCACACATCTAACAAACCTACCCACACTGCATGCTGTACATGTTCACATTTTGTTGCTGTGAAATGCA
This sequence comes from Protopterus annectens, assembly GCF_019279795.1. Classification (NCBI taxonomy): domain Eukaryota; kingdom Metazoa; phylum Chordata; order Ceratodontiformes; family Protopteridae; genus Protopterus; species Protopterus annectens. The sequence continues at coordinate 1,553,409,436 of NC_056728.1, forward strand.
CTACATCACAGTAGAGACCATGCTGGGGTATCGGAAGGGTACAACAGACACATGCAATATAACGAACATCCTGTCAATGTGCAATGTGTCCACGGGGATGTGAAGAATGGCAGGACACGTGGCCTACACTAGGGACATGTGTGAATCAACACCACCATGGCTGCAACTGCACACGATCAGTTTAAGTAAATGTGGCAGATGTAACCCTGACCCCACAGTACTTGTGACAGCAGTGTGTGCACTCCAAGGGATGTGCACATGAGTAGACCTTGCAACCATGCAGAGGTCTGGGACATGTGTAGGGCATGCACCACAGCCATGATAAGGGCCGTTGGTTGTCAGTGTAATAGTCTTGTACTGGTCATACATGCACTGCTGATGTTGTGATCTGTAACACAGACATCAGGCATTCACAAATGATAACTGTTCACATATCATCCCAGGTATGAGCTGCTTTAACACATAGGGGCTGTGAGCAGTGGAGCTGACATAACCGACACAGTACTACATATGCAGCAGTGGTTTCTACACCTGCAAGGTATGGTGCACAGTACAAGGCAGGGTGCAGAACAGGTTCACAGTAACACTTCATACATGGGTGCAGTGTTAACAAGGGGAAGGGCCATCACCTACCAACACAGCCCATGCCTCACACACATGTATACTGCCACTAGCATGAAGTCCTTATAGTTGCACTGCATGCTGTTGAGCACCATATGTAATGCATGTTGACAGAAGGGTAATGGCAGGACTGTGTGTACAAATGTTGTGCAAATCCACATGTAGGAGAATGGGAGGTGTGTGTATGTGTCTCGATTGTGTTTGTAAGTGCAATCTAGTGGAGTGTGGATGATGCATGTCAGATGTGTGTGTGCATGTGTGTGTGTGTGTGTGTGTGTGTGTGTGTGTGTGTGTGTGTGTGTGTGTGTGTGTGTGTGTGTGTGTGTGTGTGTCCATCCATGTATGCACAAGTGATAGTGGGATTGACCACGTGGCAGTACTTCCCCTTGGGATTGTGCTGAACATGTACATGGAGTGAGACATGGGACACCAGGACAACCTGTATGGTATGTGAACACAGGACAGCTGATAGCATAACAAGGTCTCTAGCATGGAGCATGCATTCAGAGGTGAAGTATATACCAGGTATACACATCATATTGCCAGCAGCAGATAAGTAACCGGCTACCCACAAATGCAGCACTACAAATGCAATGGGGAATTGCCAAAGCACAGCAGTGAGTGTATCCAGGTAGTACTGTTGTCCGCATCATGGGTCGCTTGTGCAGCAGATGTGACATGGACTGAGCAAGACTGTAGTATGAGGCTCTGGTGTGTGACATATGTAATGAATGTAGCAGCCCCAACAATATAGGGGCCGTGTACACCATTACTGCCCATACACAGGGGTGACAGCAGTAAGGCCATGTACAACCTACTCCACCCAAGTCAGGGAGGTGATGGAGTAACAGGTCAGGTGTTGTAACCACATGTGTAGGCATGGGGAGGAATGATATGTTAATGGGCAGTAGTAATGCATGTATATTAGCAAGTGCCATGCAGGATGGGGAACATATGTAACTGAATGTGGGACTGTCCGTAAACCCAGATAAAGTGCGGTAGTAAGGTGGCTGTCAGTGTGTGTGAGTGTGTGTACTGTTATGCAATGCTGCACAGGTCATAAAGTGTGTATTTGTTTCCCCCACAGGTAGTGAGGTGGGTCAGTGTCCCCCCTGCATGCAAACTGAAGTAGGTGACCCTACAGACACCAATGATGATGGTACAGGTGAAGCACAGGTGGGGTTGTCAGAGGCCGACACTGTGCCAACATGTGTCATCACCCTCCTAGCCACCCCAAGCCCATACACAGTTACAGTGTCCCTACAAACCCCATCACATGTGGCCATAGCAGAGGGACAGTTGGCGCTTGGTGGCAATGACCAGGAAAGTGTGGTGTCCACGTCAACTGTGTCAGGTCACAGTCAGCATAGCTGGATGTCTGGGAAGGCCACCACATCGGCAGATGTACCGTGGTGCTCATGGGAGGACTGCAGGTCATCATGCCCTTGGCAGAGGCGCCACAACTGGTACCACCAGGAGCATGTTTCAGGCCATAATGGAGGCACAGGCCTGTATGGAAATGCACATCAGACAGGGCCTGAGGCTGCAGAGGTCTGCTTTTGCAGCTGTAAGTTGCAACCTCCATGAACTCGCTGGTGACTTCCGTGAATATACCGAGTTCATGGATAGATGGTGGGGTGAGATGGTGGGCCTCCTCAACCATGGTATGTCTGTGCTGGAATGTGTGGTGTGAGTGGTGCAATAGCCACATGGACATAGGGCAGAAACACCAGCAGCTGGCAGTCAACGTGGATGTGCCAAGATGCCCAGCTGCTCCTGTAGTGGAAGTATCAGCCCCAGCACACCACAGTGGCTGCTGTCCACATCACACCACAGCAGGCCTTGTGTACATGGCCCTGGCCAGTCCCAGGCGGGACATGGTTCCAGCGGACATATGTCATCATCAGGGGAGAGTAGCACTTCAAGGTCTGTACCTGTACATGCCCATGGAACCCCTAGCAGGCAGTCAGTGTGTCCGTGGCCAGAGTCAGTGAACTGCACACCCTGCCAGGTATGGTCTGCAGCTATCCAACATCACCCATATAGGGCAGCCACATGGCAGAACTGTGTGCATGCATACCCACACAGTATGCAACCACATCTAGGGTAACCCCATACCGACACACACCACATCACCACACCCCAATCAATGAACCACACCCCTCACCCACACACATGGTGACACATGTCTGGACCACCCTCGGCCTCTGGCACACCAGCAACACACCCTGTACATATGATGATACCTGTGCCACATCCCTGTCATCCATAACATCGATGCAGGGACAGGTCAATATGGTGCTGATGCACACGGTGACTGTAATAGAGTGCTGCAATGTACTGCAGTGTAGAATGTAGTCAGGGGTAATGTGTACTGCACACGTCAGGTAGTGTAGCCATGCAGCTAAGATGACTTTCACACACCCTGTGCATATGATGATACCCGTGCCACATCCCTGTCATCCATAACATTGATGCAGGGACAGGCTAATATGGTTCTGATGCACATGGTGACTGTAATAGAGTGCTGCAATGTACTGCAGTGTAAAATGTTGTCAGGGGTAATGTGTAATGTATACATGTCAGGTAGTGCAGCCATGCAGCTATGATGCATCTCATCTCAGCTGTTGGTGACACCAGTTGTTATCCCCATACTGTTATCCATTTGTGCTGTAGGCATACATGTGGCAGCAGGAGGATGGTCTGCCGTCATATTCCACAAGGGTATGTCAGTGTGGTGACACCATGGCCGTGACATATCTGGTGTACAGTTGCACACATGCCACAGGTATGTATAACAGTTATTGGCCATGCAAAATTGACCAGTGGCCTGCTGGTACAGGTATTATCTGCACCCTTATGTCAACCCATCCACAAACACGCACATCCTTACTTGGCAACACTGTATCTAGACCCCTACCCAGGTATGTAGTGAGACTGAACTGTGTGGCTGTCATTGCACACACAACACCATCTATAGGGTGAACTGTGTATCAGGTCACATGTTACATGCAGACCATACACAGACACATATAATATGGTAATAGGGATGCAATGTTTGTATATGGAGAATACATAGTGTGTTATACAATCATATACACATTGACTGACACATAACAGGTTGACACACATCTTAGAGACCTGGTTGTATTGTTGATAACTAACTAGTCCGTGTGTCCAATGTGTTACAGGTAGGCTGCACACAGCACATGTGTAACTGGGCTGTATCCTGTTATCTGTTACCCGTATGGGTGATGGTGACAGTGGCCACCAGAGAGTGGTACGTGGGCCATATACCAGGTTTACCATAGTGTAAAGGCAGTGTACACAGCACCCACATCCCCCACTGAATATTGTACACACTGAAACCCAGCTTGATATTCTGACATACCCACTATCACACGTTAGCCATAATGCCAAAACAACCCATTGAATATCACAACAGTGGTACCACAGGGATATGCATGTGATGCACATGCCACAGGCATAGTAGGGTGTAGCATTGGGTTGCCACACCTATGGGTGACAACAACAATATCTGTTCTACTGTGTGGCAATGTGTATTGTAATAGGAGTATGTGGCCTTGGAATGGTAAACCCTACAGATATGCACACATGCACACATACACACATGTGGTAGACCTCAAAGGGATTCCCATGCCTACGGACCCATTGGTACAACACTATTGTGCTGTTACTGCAAGGCACGTGTAGCTGTTAGGGAGAGGAGTGTAACAGGCTACATGTTACATTAATGGGGTTGAGAAGCACCACATACTATACGAGTGGTACAAATAGGCACCCCCCCAGCCGAACACGTCCACCCTGCAATACACTACCAAGTTCTGTAGATCCCATATCCACGGCCTGTGACAACATGGGCACACAATGTTACCTGTACTACATCCCACCTGTATGATGTCAGGCTGGTATATATATATATATATATATATATATATATATATATATATATATATATATAGATATAGATATACATCTATATATATATATATATATATATATATATATATATATATATGGGTCTATCTGATAACACCGACATGCCAAAATACCAGCAACGAAATAACCGACACGAAAAAAACGACAAAAAAAGAAAGTTCAAAAACACGAAACTTCACATGCCCGACAAACCAAAATCCCAACAATCAACAAAGCAAATACCCTTCCCAAAAAACACACATGCAACACAAGCACACCAAAAACCTTACAAACCTACACTAAACCTTACATACACAACTATCTATGCACTAACCTTAACCCAAACCCTAACCCTAAGGTCCGTCTCTATCGCACACTTACCTTACCTGCACCGTAACCCTAACTCACTTAACGTGCCCCTAAACCTAAAGTCCATCACTATCACACGCTTACCTGACCCACACCCTACCCTAACGTCCGTCACTATCACACACTTACCTTACCCACACCGTGACCCTAACATCCGTCCTTATCACACACTTACCTTAACATGTCTGTGTTTTCAGCGTCGGGATTCTCAACAGTCGGTCTTCTCTGTTGTTGATCTTCTGGTGTCAGTGTTCTCGTCATCGGCGTTGTGCACTTTTGGTGTTTTCAGGTAGACCCATACATATATATATATATATATATATATATATATATATATATATATATATATATACATGTGACTACACATGCACATGTAGTTATCTGTACAGTAAGATGCATAAGTGGAAGGTGCACACAATATGGAACAGCCAATATGCCTACAGTTGACCCCTGAATGACTGGACACATGTGCCACCCATACAAATGACAATCGTTGCCTATAACATACGCCCACAGAGAGGTCATAGGTAAAACACCGCCCACAGGTATTCAAACATGGAAACCTTTAATTGTGTACTGTTATGGTTCTACATGCCATGCCATATAGCTGTTCAGACACTGACAGCTATATCAACTGAGTGATGCTACAGTGGACCAGTTACAGTCATACAGTAGTCTGGAAAGGTTCACAGCTGTTGCTGTCCAGGCCAAGCCATTCACATTGTACAATAGGAAAGATACACTGGGCCACAGGATACCTAATAATCAACAGTATGTAATGCAGGTGTGTAGTTCAGCAGCCTCTATCTACACACTGTACAAACTCAGTAGGTGGTATAGACGTCATATGACCACATGGGTTGTAACTGCTACATAACATGGCATAACTGACACCATCATGAGCACACCAACAAACAGAACAGTTAGTATGGCAGGGGGCAGTAGTCCTGCATTACCCAGATCTATGTCAATAATGTATATATAGGTGAAGTATATGGTACTGTACATCCAAATACCTTAAGGCAGCACAGTCCTGATACCCCCACATTTTGTAGCAGCCTAGGTCATTTATGGTGCTCCCCCTTAGACTCAATAATACAGGGCCATATACCACTGTTACATACACTGGGCTCTGCAGTGCATCAGGGCACACGTGTATTGTGTAGGTGACGCCCACACATATATGGCCCTAGCTCCACAGTATGTGTGGGGGGGGTTACAACGGCAGTGGACTGATAGCAGCACTGGCAGTGTGTTATACTCCCAGCCCACTATGGATCAACCACTGACATCATGACATATATGCAAAGCTTGGTATGTAGGTGATGGACAGAGGCTGGAATTCAGGCACATATGTGGACAACTGTTGCCATATACTACACAAGGTGCTGGTGTTACAGCATAGTTTGTAACATACCCTTAGTCAGGGAATTGATGGTAGAGACAGTCATGGATGTAGCCATGCACCGATAACACGCAACACACACACACTGCCAGTGTAATATCTGACATAAGACCTGTGTGGTCGACAGACAAGACATGATAGGCATAGCTCTGGCTGGCATGAGGATAGGCCCACAGTTGTGTGAACTGCACTCCACAGCAAACTAGTATGTACACCCACACCCTGTAACACCAGAACTATACAAAGCATAACACAACTCTACTTGCAGTCTGTCTGTAGTACCTGATCCTCCTACAAATATGTGGCTGCCCTGAGTGTGCCAGTTCTCCTGTAAAGGGTATTGTTACATGCTGTTGGTAGCATTCCTGCCCACACACAGGACAGTTGTCCATCACACAGGAGATGTAACGGGACCACGCACCCATGATGTGGGGATCTATAGTAGGTGGTTGCCATGACAGTGTTAATTGGGTCTAGTACACATGTATAATCATGTATATCTGCCTATCTGGATAAGTATATGTACATATATTCCCACCATATGTCCTGGACATGAAGTGTAGGCCAACCCCAGTCCATATGTTCCCAATGTAGTAGTTGCAGGGGATGTCAGGTATGTATAGCAGGTATACTAGTAAACTATTGCTACTGTAATTGGGATTGTCTTCACAGACATGGTGTGTGTGGGAGGTCACATCTGCTTATAACATGTGTGCCATTGTTTACTGAAAGACATCCAAAGGACATCATTGTACAGTACCGCTGCTAGCATGTAATGCCGCTGTGGACTGCAGCAGAGATATTGGCCAATATATGTGGAGAGTCTAACACAGTCTGTACAATCCAGAGGTATACACATAAGCCCTTAGTGCTACACATGTGTACCGTTCCTGAAAATATGGATGTAGACGGCCATGTAGATGGGTATAACACATAACGACTGGTATATGATGCCCACCATAGGTCATGCATTCACACACCCCTTCCTGGCCTGACACGGTATGTCCGCTGGTACAGGGATGCCATGGCCACATACTACACAATAGATATTGTCATACATCTGCACTGCATCCCACTGCCCTGTCTGACATTCATGACTGTCAAGGGAGGGCCGGCAGTGGGACATCTGGCTAGTATCTGCACATGACATCCCACTAGGTAGGTAACACTCAGCTGCTAGGCATTTCACAATGCACTGTGCAGGCTGCAGGCAGACTGGCTCAACACTGGCCTACATCTCATAAGGGGGAATGCACATGTACCTGCATATAAAGCAGGCTCAACAGGCATTTCACAGCACAGGGTAAGATACACCTGTGTGAAAGTGCATATCCACAACCAATGTTAACACAGCCAAAGCCACATATGGTTAGCTAGCATGGTATTACAGTATATGGACTATGTGTTCTACACCATCCTCATATGTGCACTCACAGACTGACCCTACATATACTGGCCTGCTACACAGTTTGGTCTGCTGGCTATCTGTGGTATGGGACACATGTGTTTATGGCCCTACAAACATGTATGCCACGTAACATCTGATAGTAGGAGAACTAGAACAATGTCATCTACCACTGTCTGTACACAGGCTAAGGTACATATCAACACTACACACACTGTCGACATTCACCATAGGTACACAGACCTCAGTACTGTAGGAACATCCACAGAATGTGCACATAATGTCATGTAATGTAACACCTACTGTACATAACATGTGTAGCAGTCAGATATATCAGTGGCTTGTTCTCAGATATGATACCACAAATTATGGTATACAGCAAATATGCACCAGTTCATGCACGACATATGTACAAAGGTTGACAGAGGTGTGGCTGGAAGCACATGCACAGGGCCAATACTGACATGTTGCTGTGATAACCACATACATTTACTGTTGTTACAGGGTTGTTGCAACATATGTGTTTTGAGGGATATGACGTCTGTGACTATCATGGCTTTCTCCATCTACTGACTGCAATCCTCACACCACCTTCTGCAGTTGACAGCTAGATGCTCCATGGGTGACACATGCAACCATGGACACAACACTGCCCAGTCTACAGATGACCCTGCAGATGGGGATTCCCCATAAACATTGAACTGACATGGCAGGTAGTGAGACATGTACAACAGCCATATCCACACAAATGCTGTAAAAGCAACATTACTCCAAATGCAGTATAGCGGCACTTACAGTCTGTAGTCAGGTCAGGCACATCCCCCTCCTGTTTGTTGCACTGTTTCCACAGTGTATGTTGTTAGAGGTACACCACAATCCATCTGAGATGCTGTTTTCCACATGACAGATCTAGTTCCTGCTCACAGTGGATGAAAAGGGCCAACACCACCATGATGTTCCTAGGTATTGGCGTGTGTTTCCATACAACTGGCTATGGGAATGTTACCACAGCTGTTTCACATGCAATCAGATTGGGGAGGGCTGCGATTTGTGCAGAGGCCATCAGCTGATCATGAGAATTACTTACATTACACATGCTTCTGCCTAAGCAAAGCAGGTGTAGGTCTTCACGTCCACCTGAGAGGGGGTGGGGGACGCAGACAGAGACAAATACATGTCAGGGCGGGGTGGGAGGGTAAAACTGAAGCATGTTAGTGTCACACACCTAGCAGCACAGGGTATCAACCCCTGACAACTACGTAGTGCTAGCATAGTTCTATGCAATTTTTGGATGCACCACATGGGTTACCTGTTGTATAGCACTCAGAACATATATGTGATGGTGAGTGACATCTGAAACAGGGATACAGTAGCTGTATGTTAGGTGACATACACGTGTCTGTCAGCATGAACAGGTGCCAGTGTCAACAAAGCCACACTCTCACAAGGACACACACACATTGACACACATGGCAGGGCCAGGTATACAACTCATCGGTTGTGGGATTGCCACATCATATTACTGTGCAGGTATCCCATGCACCACACAGGTCATACGGGGGCTGTATGGGCGAAGGGTATGGGAAGGTGTCTGACATCAGACAGCATGCTGCAGTATGCCCATGGGGGTTGTAGGGTGTGTGGGTGTGAACATCTGCAGCATGCAACGCACACACAAACACACAGGGTGCCAGTACTGACATGCATGGGTGCATGTCTGCACAGGTGTGTGGCTGTGCCAGATGGCTGTCCAAGGCTAGGCGATGGGTATACCTTGGCATTAGGCCACAGGACGATGGTCTGCATTGTGGCTCAGGGATGTAGTGTCTGCATTTGCCCACTCAGGTGGGTATTGTACCCCCATCCGGTCACCTGGGTGACTGTTGTGTGTGGACAATGCTGTGCATGCCTGTGTTCCTTCGTCCATGGCATGGGATGGCATCTGGAATGTGCACACCTCCCACATGCATGTACAGTGACGTGTGGAACTGTACCTGGGGTGTCTGGCCCATGATGTGAACACAGATCATCATCAGATGTGCCAGTTCTGCCCACCTGTGGCGGGAACTGGTAATGGCCAGAAGCTTTACCCTGCACCTACATTGAGTGCATGCAATCAGCATTCTCTGGTGTCAGTGTCATCTGTCCATATGAGCACGTTGTCAGGCATGGTATGTCCGTTGTGGCTCACGTGATGGCACCACAGGTGGTGCAGGTGTCCATTGGGGAACATGGGGGAGGTGCACTGTCTGCACGTATGTGCATATTGGACAGATGGACAGGGTGACATGCCATCTGTGGCTCACTGCTGTCACTCCATAGTTACTATCAGTGGCCAATATGCAGTGTACTACCCACATATTGGCTGTTACCTAGGCATGTGTGTGTGTATGACACATGGGTTGAGAGTGTGCTCTGGGTAATACTGGGGTTGCTAACTTTGATTGCCTGGCCTTGATGTCACATGTCTGGGTATGGCTTTGCACCCCAGTCTCAGCCATATCACATGTGTTATCCCTGTAGGGTGGACATTGTGATATATAGTATGGCCACCATATAAGAAATATGCAAAACCCGTTCCATATTGGCCACAGGCTCTCTACATAGTCAGCCATGCACACAAACACAGACACACACTCAACTGCCAAGTTTGGGGTTGGAACTCCTACCTAACTAGTTTATCACTCTACAGCAGTATGCAGTTACAGGATGCGCTATAGAGTTTACTGGGGTACAACCTTCTCAGGGGTGTATTTCTAGGTGGGTGACATCAGCAGCCTTGCCAAAGTTGGGTATGTGAAATGTAAATGGTGTGAGTACCCCAAAAGCATTGCTCTCTACGCAGTTAGACATGCACGCAAACATACACACAGTTGGCAGATCTGGGGTTAGAACTCCCAACTTTCTCCTTAATCACACTATGGCCATACGCTGTTATGGGACCAAGATTAATGGGCTACAGTCATCCCAGAGGTGTATTTCAAGGTGCATGACATCAGCAGCCTTGCCAAAGGTAGGTATTTGAATCGTATGGGGTGTGAGTAACCTACAAAGCATTGCTCTCTACACAGTCAGACATGCACAAAAATACAGACACACACTCACACACACAGTTGCCAGGTTTGGGGTTGGAACTCCTACCTAACTAGTTTATCACACTACAGTGGTACGCAGTTACGGGATGCTACAGAAATTACAGGGCTGTAGCATTCCCAGAGGTGTATTTCTAGGTGGGTGACATCAGCAGCCTTGCCAATGTTGGGTATGAGAATTGTAAGGGGTGTGAGTGGCCTAAAAGGCATAGCTCTCTACACAGTCAGTGACAGACAGACATGCACACATACGCATGCACAGATTCACACACGCACAGTTGCCATGTCTGGGGTTTGACCTCCTACCTAACTACATTACCACACTACAGCATGAGCTACAGAGATTACTGGGCTACAGCCTTCCCAGGGGAGTATTTCTAGGTGGATGACATCATCAGCCTTGCCAAGGGTGGGTATGTGAATAGTAAGGGGTGTGAGTAGCCTAAAAGGCATTGTTTTCTACACAGTCAATGAGAGACAGACACACACACACACACACACACACACAAACACTGACAGACAAACACAATTGCCATCTCTGGTGTTAGAACTACTACCTAACTAGTTTATCACACTACAGCAGTATGCAATTATGGGATGCACCATGGAGACTACTGGGCTACAGCTCTCCCAAAGGTTTATTTCTCATTGGATAATGTCAGCAGGCTTGTCAGTGTAGAGCTATGGGGTGGGCGGTGTGTGCATGGGCCATAAACCATTCATGTAGGGGTGACAAGCCACAAGCGGCCACACATGGGGTCATATGTCACAAATACGTGTATAGGGCTACTAGATGACTACATCCTTGTACAGTCATGTTGTACCGCTGTCATGTGTACCACATAGTCTGTGGTGCTGACAGGTACTGGTCGCTAGTAACTGCAGTATGTGACATCTTCACCTGATGTGTTTGGGGCCCTTTGGCTGTGTGTTGGGTGGGACAGGCATGGATGGCTCCTTGTCACGGTCACCCTCTTCCACACATCTATATCCATCTACCTTTGGCTTATTATGGTGTGTTGTCCTTACATATATGTCTGTATTCCTATCCACTGTATGGGCAAGGCATGAGTAGTGCATGCTGACATGTGTCTGCACTAACAATTGCAACCGCCAGATGTGTCTGGTCCACTGTTGTTTGCATACATGGCCTTCATGTGTTTAAGGTTTTGAGCATGCCCAGTATGGCCTTTCAGTATGTTGATGACTGACATTGCCTTTATTTCTCTAATTGTGTGAGCCTGCCAAGTAAGGCCATCTGTTTTGCATGTGTGGATCATGTCCGGTGGTTTTTACTGCACTGCTGACCTTTCTGTTGTACTCCAACAGGTAGCATGCTGTGTCTGCAGGGTATCCACCAGTCATTTGGCACTGACTGTTGCAACATATCTGCATAGTGGGGGGAACACCTGACTATTTCTATGTTTCTACACAGGATTGGGGGGAGGCGCACCTGACTGTTACTATATTTCTATGTAGGGTGGGGGGGCAAACTTGGCAGTTGTACACATTTGCTAGGACTGTACTGGTATATCCTGTAGTCCATTTCAGTCAGTAGTCTTATCTATCATGCTGGCTAAGCCATACCGGTGTACTACCGTTCTTATAGTTTGATTACATACACATTAGTTTCTGACTTCCTAGTCATCACAACTGACATCCCACTACCTGGCCTGCTGTAGTCTGTCCGTGTAGGCCTGGGGAGGTTACCCATACCCTTCATTCAGAGGCCATAGTACGGCATTTGTTTGTGTCTTCCTACACCTGTCCTGCTGGCTGTGACTGTTGTTGGGTATGTGACCCCCCTCCTGACTGGCATGTGTGAGTCCCTTATCTTGTGGGTGTCCCACTATTGAGGGTGGTGCTGCAGGGCTGCCTATGTTGGATGCACTTAGTACACTGCCTACACATGGTTAGGCACAGGTAGTGTAATGTTTGGCATCCCTTTTACTGTATGTGAGAGTCAGAGATAGGTGCTATTCCCTGGGTCCCTCCCATGTCAGAGTATGTGCTATGCGTTGCCTCTTTGTCAGGGTCAGGGCATACTGGGCATGCCTCTTTCTGCCTACTGGGGCAGGCTCAGGTTGTTCCTCCTCCAAGTCACTCTGTGCCTGTGCAGGCCTTGGCATTGGTGGGGGGCTATGTGGCCCTGCCCCTTGCTGCTCCTGCTGCAGCTTTTCCACAGGATCATATTGTGTAGCATGGCACATACAAGGATGATTTGGGTACATGTAGTTGGTGAGTAATGCAAGGCTCCACTGGATGTGTCCAGGCACTAGAACCATGACTTGAACATCCCAAACACACGTTCTGTTATGACTCTTGTTTGTGCGTGTGCATCATTATGGAGTTCTTGTTCGGGTGTGTGTGTGTTTCCGATGGGTGTCATCAGCCACAGCTCCAGTGCCTATCCAGCATCCCTCACTAAGTGACCATGTGGGATGTCCCCATTGACAAAATCCTGGTACAGCTGTGTCAGATGCCAGATGTGGGAATCGTGATAACTTCCAGGGTAGCCAGCACACACATTCAGTATTATGCCCTGGGCATTGCACATGACCTGGCAGTTGATGGAGGGGAAGCCCTTGCAGTTGATGTAGACCATACCCTGCTCACCGGGTGGTGCTTTGATACGTATGTGCATGCAGTCTATTGCACCTACTACCTCAGGGTATTTTGCTGTTTGGTGGAAGAGACGCATATTGCTGGCCAATGTTTCATGGGTGAGGAGGAAATATACGTGCTCAACTGACATGTGCTGCCATGGTATCCAGGAACTGGTGGAGTACCCTGGATGCTGATGCCTGTGAGATCCCCATAATATCCCCATTTGGCCTTTGGACGGTACCTGTAGCTAGTATTCTTAGGCCTGCACATACCTTTGTTTCCACTGGGATGGGTTCCCCTCTGTTAGTTCTGTGTGTCAGGCATGGCCGGCACAGCTCAACAATTTGCTGTAGGAGGTCCCTGTCCACCCTATAGCGCTCTACTATCTCCAGCTCATGTAGCCCTTGGTAGGTTACCCTGGGTCTGTACACTCGTCTCCATCTCCTTACTGTGGGTTGGTCGGCAGCATTCACATCCTCACCACCTTTAGCCTCTTTCACAAGTTGTATGATAGCTATTGCAGCTCCTAACATTTTGCTGTTGTGAGTGTTAAAAGTTCCCTTCTTGTTTACACCAGTGGTGTAGGGTGTGGAAAAAAACAGAGGGGTAGGTGTTTCCATAGTTTATAGTGCCGTTCTGGGCAAGGCTGGTCTGCTGCTTGTGTAATTGGCTGGTTCTGATACGTTTCACCTGGCAGAGAACCTAGTACCCCTTGATTAACTTCCTACTGCTGCTTTCCCTTCCTATTGCCCTTCTGTTTCAGCCGGGGGCACGCCACACAATCAGTGTACTCCACTGTGCACACTGCTGCTATTTCCTGGGTTCACTTCCTTTATCTTCCTGCAGATCTGGCACGCACACCCACTTACACTTTGTCATATGTGCTGGGCAGGTTTAGACACACCCCCCTGGCTTTGCTGTGCTAAGCTGGATGCAACCCCGAGCCACAGGGCTCCAATCCGCTGACAGTATGCCTGACACACCCACCCATGATGTCACCTACCTCCTAGTCTTGCACTCAGCTATTCATACTCTTACACTGTTGGGACTTGCCTCACATGCTGGGGCAAACCAGGATTCACTATCCTTCCTTGCATAGGACTGCCTGCTAATGCATAGTTACATGTGTCACACTGTGCCCCCCCCTTAGCAACCACTATTCACTGGCCAGTTTGTCTTTTGCCTGCCTTAGACTTGCATGGTGGAATACTGATTTTAGTTAGACTGCTTTTTTTAGGTTTATTTTCCTATTTCCCCACCGATCCCGTTTGCACACTGCTGCCCTATGCTTCAACAGCCGTGATCAGCGGACATATAATAAAAGTTGCATTTTGTACATTTTGTATTGTTTGCGATGCCAATGGCTTTCTACTTGGCCATTGGCATGCTTCCTCAATGATATGCAGCCTTTATTTGGGGCTGTCATGTCCCTGTTTTGGATTTTGCAGTACCGTACTCGGTTACTAACTGAGTATATTTCTGCATATTACACTAGTCCTGCGTGCCCTGATTCCTGCTTCCTGAATGGCAGATTTACCTCATTTGCATGGTTTTCACCTGCAAATGGTGTAATTTTCATGTGGGGGCTGGGAATGTGCAGCACTAGTGCTAGAGCGCTTGCGCACGTCAAGCGAGTATGTACGTGGATCGCTCGGCTGCCATATTGGCAAAATTTTCTCTTACACTAATCACGCACGCTGTGCAAGCTTTTGAGAATCTGGGGGACTGACTGCTTACTGTTGTACTTAGGACAAATTAGTTGGTAATATAGACACTGTAATAGATTTTTCCAGTAACAGCTTATTTTTCAGATAAAAGTACAGCTGTGACAGAAGTGGCCTTCATGGTTTCTTTATTTTATACTTAAGTACGTGCACTTTTGCTAATTTACCACATTTCATATATATATATATATATATATATATATATATATATATGTATATATATATATATATATATATATATATATATATATATATATATATATATATATATATCTTATCTAACACTGATGCAGATCCTAACAATTATTTGACCTGTCTGTACTCTGTGATCACCTCATGATGTGGGTTTAATTTTCCACCTGGATAGAGGATTCATTACTGTTTTCTGTAGAAATAAGCATGGAAATGTATAACTAAAATATGCAGTCATGAACATTGTGTAAGAGCTACTAAAGTGATGCATCCACTGATGGCTTATTCAAGATTACTGACTTAAGCCCCATAAATATGTAATTGGTTATATATTGAGGATTACACAATAAAGGCTCATTACTATTCAAAAACAAGCACGCTGATTGGACAGCCCAACCTGCATCCCCTTGTACCTTAACGACATACCAATAGAAAAAAGTCCAATTGCTGAAGTACCTTTGAGTGGTTAGTCTTTTCTACTGGCGCATTCTGAATGCTGAAGGTACAGAACAAAATATAAGAAAAATCAGGTATGTTATACAAAACTAAAGAAAACAGAATCCTGGCTGACTTTCCTTTTATTTTTGCACTGTTCCTTGTAAAAGTTGCAAGTTAAAGAAAAAAAAAAAAACAGCAATGCCGATTCTCTTTTCTACATCGCTTATCCTACACTGCAGTGATGTACCGTGCAAGCATGGGAACGTAAGTTCCATACACATGCACAGTGCATCAGCATACTGAAGACAATGTGGAAGAACAATGAGATGCCATTTTGTAAAGACATTATTTAAGAAAGGTAAACAATTTCTTTCTAAAACAGTGTAATTGTATAGTAGCAATAACCCACTCCTGTTTGGGGTATATCAGGATTTACCCACAGTTTCCTTTGTTTAGTCACTCTGGATTCACTGTTAAGATCGAATGACACCAACCATGAGTAAATCCTGATATACCCCGCACACAGGCATGGATTATTGCTAAACCAAGTCATTGCTTTTCTGCGTGAGTGTCCTCTACCTTCCTTAAGTGTTCTAACAGAGAGCTGAGAGAAGAGGGTGACACAAATAATGTTTACCATTTTATAATAAAACTACTTGCTGCAAATACATTTCTGTAAGCAATTTTCTGAAAATGGATCAGTTTAAAAAAGAGATCATCATACAGTATCTTGAGTGGAAAACAACTTCAGTTCTAGTGAACAAAAAGTGATTTTTTTTATACTTCACCTTTTACACTAAAGAATCTGTTTGATATAGTGCCCTGATACACTATCTAGTCATGCTCTAGTAGTGATTTCTGATTTTCTGCAACTCTTCAACCTTATGGCTGGTGTCCAAATCACTTGTCTCCCATTCTGTTCTTGCAGTAAGTTTTTTTTTACTTTGCGCATGTAATTTTACATTTATGTGCCCTAACTTTAAGTCTACATACTTGATGTTTCTCTGTATTTCACTACAGCTGTTTATTTTTAAACAAATCAAATATGAGTAGTTGGAACATTGTGTGTGAAGAATAAAGCCGGAGTGTTTTCAGCTGGTTGTTGGGATTATTCGTTTTTAAACAAATCAAATATATTTATGATATTGCTGCCATCTGAGGCATGCTTTCTTCAGTCATTTATGTAGTGTTACTAGTAATACCATTACTAAAGAATGCTAAATGTATTGCAGAAAAGCAATGACCTGTTTGAATGGCTTTCTCAGATGAGATCTATACTGTCTGAAAAAGATCACTGGCATTATATAACTTAATTTAAAATTATTAGATCCAGTTAAATTCTATAAAAGTAAGGGTCATAGGTATATGGTCTGATTTTTTTAGTGCACTGAACTGTAGATTCTTCATGTTCACTCCTGCTTCCACTGTATATTAAAATACTATTACAAGGGGAAAAAATAATATTTACTTTAGGTAGGAGAGGGACAGCAAAACATGACCGATGCATGGCAACCAGATAAGATAAAATAAGAAATTAAGTTGCAGTGAGATGACTGCATTTTTATTTTTTTTTCTAAATAGCCATATGAAAATGTCATCCAAATAATTCTGCAAGTCCAAAGCAGATTTCGCATATAAAGTACTCTGTTATATGACACAGCCTTCCTTATATCTATATACAGGTATTATGATTCTAAAAGGAATCACTGAAGTTATGGTACATAAAAGGGTCCCAGTAGCAAAACATGATGTGTTATATTTTAAGAAAAATAAATCATTGTACTAGAGGTTTGTCTAAACTAATTAATATTTAAAATGTGCCATTAGCTAATATTGAAAACATTTCCACTGCCCCAATATAATTGATGTCACTGACAGTTGAACTATTATATAATTCAA
Organism: Protopterus annectens; assembly: GCF_019279795.1. Classification (NCBI taxonomy): domain Eukaryota; kingdom Metazoa; phylum Chordata; order Ceratodontiformes; family Protopteridae; genus Protopterus; species Protopterus annectens. The sequence goes on from NC_056728.1 coordinate 1,553,427,127, forward strand.
TATAATTCCTAGAGTATTTTTGGAAGCTATTTTCATACAGTGTTGGGAATATCATTAAATTTTACAGTGAGTCAACAGAAGACCTTTAACATATTTATACATTTAAGACTTAGAGGAATATTAGTGCCAAAAATGAAACAAACTAGCTGCACCCGGACGAAACCCAAATGGCAGGGCATACTTACGTGAAAGTGCTTTTCACCGAAGAAGCACTTTTGCATAAGTATGCCTGTTGCTGGGGCTGTACTATGGTGTGGATAAGGGATATTTCCCTTTTCCTCACTGTAGTGCAGTCTTGAAGGGAGAATATTAAAGTAGGGGGGTGTGGTGAGCACAGCCCCTACATGGGGGGTGCAGGGTGGCAATGCCCCCCTGCTAAAATGTTAATGCGGTGTTTTTATTGGGGTTTTTTTGTAACACGCTTTAACCAAAGCGCTTTTTCGATAAAAGCGCTTTCGTTAAACTGTGTTCGGTTACTATGGATTTGGACATTTGCTCATTCAAGCAAACATCTTAGATTCATATATATATATATATATATATATATATATATATATATATATATATATATATATATATCTGTATGGATGACATTTTATAGGATAATAAGTTCATGGGTGTATACTAGGCTAATGATCACTTAAAGGCCTTTATAGGCCTAGCCATGCAACCCAAATTTATCTCATGAGTTTTTGTGCCTTACAGGTTATTCTAAAGGGTATATGTTATCTAGGACATGATTTAATGACTGCCTCTGGCCATCAGAGACATAGATGCCAAACCTGGGGTGAATTTTCCATTTCCCATCTGTTGGTCCAGTTTAGGCTTGAATAAGGTTGGGAAAGGGTTTTGCTTCATATGGATGGGAAGTCTATTCCAGAGAAAAGGAATTCTCTGAGATACATACCTGTCCCTCCAACATATCCTATTTATGTCATAAGCAAAGTTTAGGGCATTAAATCTCTTAGTTCTAATGCTGTTTATTCCATGGATATGCAAAAGGTTCATGAGAGTGAGAACCAAGGATGCCTTGTATGCCAGGAGTAGATCACCTCTCAGCAGTCTGCAGGAAGCAGAGTATAACAATAGTGCTTTGAAGCGATCTGTATAGGACATTTATGCCCTGTATTCTTTTTGTGAGAAACCTCTGTGGGCATTCTAGCTGTTGCAAGTGTCTTGTCAGATGCAGCCTGAATGGGGTGTTATACTCAATGAAGGGTCTGATGAGAGGCAAATACAGTGGAACAATGACCTCCCTTGACTAGGATGCTATGCTCTGACTTACAATTTGAGTGATATAGAATGACTTTCTTGCTGCCTTTGATACATGTTGGTTAAGGCCAGGTTACTACCTCCATGTGTCCCCAAATCCCTGACTACTGGGTCTAGGAGTATTTTATAGATGAGGTAGTTTCCCAGAGTGGATGACTTCCTAAAAGGTACTACTGTGCATTTCCTAGCACTGAGTTTTAAACCCATGACTTTAGCACTACTCATTTGTTTGCATTGGACCTCCCAGTAAGACATTAGTATATGAGTGGGGTGTATGTCTACTCCTAGTTTGCAATGGTCTGCATACTTGATCTGCCAGAGGCCTCTGACATTGGCCTTGTCTTCTGAAAAGTATATGCCAAAGAAGAGCAGACATAGACAGAACCCTGTAGGGACTTCACTAGTGACTGCTGTTTTGTGGGGATGGTCTCTCCAGTCTTAACTTTCCAGAGTCTTGTCTGTGAGCCAGCTGGCTATCCTGCCAGTTACATAATGGTTTATACCAAATTCTATGAGTTTGTTTACAGTGCCTTAATGGGATATGATATCAAATGCCTTAACCAGGTCAAGGTAGCAAGGTAGACAACGTGCACCATTTTGCCCTCATACACTGCCTTGATGACCTTCTCAAAGAAATCCACCAAGTTTAATAGGCATGATCTGCCTTTGAAGAAACCAAACTAGGGGGAAGGGGTCTAGTGTCTGAAGGTTTCATATGTCATTGTTAATCATTTCCGGGATAATTCTTTCCATGGCTTTGCATATCAGACTAGTCAGACTAATGGGTATGTAGTTCTTGGGATCATTAGATGGTACACTTTTGTGCAGATGGATGACCATTGCAATCCTCCATTCACATGGCACAAAGTCTGTTTAAAGGCTATAGGTGAATGGTGACTCTAGTGGCCCTGATATGTCATATTTCAGGCTATTTAGGTGCATAATGGAATATTATCAGGGGCATTCAACAAGAAGTTCTGTTTTTGGCCTTAGAGAGCACAGCTAGAACCTGCACCCTATTGATAGTTGGAAAGTTTATCTTAACTGGTATTTCCTGTGAGGTGGCTGGGGACGAGTGGGAGGTAAAGTTGGAGAAGACTTTGTCAGCCAGTAGATTTGCTGTATCTACCAGCTTTAGAAGCATAGCTCCATTTACAACCAGTTCAGCACACTTTGTGTGCTGCCTTTGATGTTTCTGAAATAACTAAACAAGGCTTTATGGCTGTCCTTGGCCTGAGAAGATACCTTTACCTCAAAATTGGCTTTTTGGACTTAACAAGCCTTCTTATTTGTATATTTAGTTTGCTGAGATAATTTTTATCTTTTTTGGTGTTACCATTCCTAATTTTAGCTGTGACCTGTTTAATTTTGGGTTCCACCACAGTGGTTCACTTTTAGAATTTCTTCTGGGATTACTTCTGGTAGGTACAGCAATCTCTATATTACCATTGACATGGTTATAAAGACCTTCAATGAACAATTCTACATAGGCTGCTGTGTTATTTCAGTTTGAGGGGCTTGGAATTTTGAGAGATTATCCCTTAATAAAAAGTAGTTTGCTTTAGAGTAGTTCCTAACTGTTGTAGGGTTTACTGGGGTTGCAGAACTGATTTTTATTCCAAAATAGACTGCTTTGTGATCTGGCCTTTCCAGAGAGAACACAACACTGTGTGGGTACAGTATTCTCCCATGATTGTGAGCATCAGGTCAAATATGTTTGCACTTCTGAAGGGAGTACGTACTATCTGATGTAGGGTACTTGTATTCACAAAATCCAGGAATCTATGTGCCCACAAATTTGGGATTGTATAAAATTCTAAGTCTATAGAAGGGCAATTAAAGTCCACCATGAGTACGGTGTTTGGTTGGATGGTTAATATCAACCTACAATAATTGTGGCACTGAAGATAAATGATTCACTTAAAACCAAGAAATATGTCCAAAAAAAACATAAAAGTGAATCAAGCAATGAGGTGGTATAAAAACCTTTATTAAAACTGAGACACTGCTTCATCAGATGTTCAAAGGTTTTAATTCATAAATATGCTTTAAATAATACAAAACATCAGATCAACAACCAATCAGAAACATTCTCTCAGAATACATTATTCGCTGCATTGGCATTTAAAGTGATAGCACAAGATATGCTGTATAAAGTGGTACCATATCATTGAGGCCAAAACTGGCATCAGCCCACAGTCTGATCATCCATTTTGCTTCAGATACCTCAGTTTTATTCTCTATATCCCCCCTATTTAACCAGCTGTTACTCTCTCCATAACAAAAAACTTAAATGTATGTGTATGCCCAGAGATGTGTATGTGCTTGGCAAATACATTATTAAGATGTCCTTATATATATATATATATATATATATATATATATATATATATATATATGTATATATATATATATATATATATGTATGCTCTCTTATTCTATCTCTGAAATGTCTATTGGTCTTGCCTACGTAAAACATTCTGCAAGAGCAAACTGCTAAATAAACCACATCAGATGTGTCACAAATAGCTGCTGTATGAAAAGAGTATGTACTATCTGATCTAGGGTGCTTGTATTCATAAAGTCCAGGAATCTCTGTGTCCACAAATTTGGGATTGTGTAAAATTCCCAGTCTATAGAAGGGCAATTAAAGTCCACCATGAGTATGGTGTTTGGTTGGATGGTTAATGTCTCCTGCAGGTCTAAAGTTGAGTTATGGGTTTCCTGGGACACAGATGATGACTTTAGCTTGCTAGGATATGACATGGGACTTTGTGTATAGTAACTGTACATGGAAAAACTCTAACACACATCTTGCTTAACCAACCAAGAGGTATGCATTTATTGATCTAGATTGAGACACCTCCACCTTTCTCTGCAGTTGCTGGTCTAAATGTATAGAAGACACTGATGCCTTGCACTGACATGTTACTTTCTATATCTTTTAACCATGTCTCAGTTACTGAACAGATGTCTGCATTCTCCAGGATAAAGAGAGCTTGGAGGGAGTGCAACATCTCATTTAAACTCCCTGGATCAGACATCAATACTTTTAGATTCCTATGGGTTTTCTTTGCTAAGTTGGAAGGTTTGTCAATTTGATATTGCCTAAAATAGGCTCTGTGGGGGAGATCAATGTTTCAGCCAGTATTTGAAACTCTAGACAGGATGGATGCAGACCATCCTTGGCAAAACAACGTGGTTTGTTAACCATATCCTCCCATGCTGACAAATGTTGTATTACCTGAAAATGACACCAGAAACTAATCCAATAAGGTTTTAAGGATCATTGATCTACACTAGGCTAATGACCACTGTGGTCTTTGTAAGGCTAGTCATGCATTCCAATCTCTGACAAGTTCTGGTACCCTCGTTGGGTGTAAACAGGGTCTTGGGAGATAAAGCATTTACAAGCATGGCTTGAGAGTGAACAACTTACAGATTGCCTTTGTCTGAAAGAAACATAGATGACAAACCAGCTATGAATTTTCTGTTCCCCTTCCAATTGTTCATGTTGCACTTGAACTGGGTTAGGAAGGAACTCTACTTCATATGGATGAGGAGTCTGTTCCAGAGACGGGTTAGTCTCTGGGATACATACAGTTGCATTTGAACTGGGTTAGGAAGAAGCTCTACTTCACATGGATGGTGAGCCTTTTACCAGAGAAGGGTTAGTCTCTGGGATACATACTTATCTGTCCAGCAGGTCCTATTTATATTACAAGCAAAGTTTTACTCTTTAGTACCAGTAGTAGTAGTTCTGGCACTGTTTGTTTTGTTGATATACAGGATGCCCATCACAGTGGGGTCTGGCGATGTTTTGTATGCCAGGCATAATCTCCTCTCAACAACCTGTAGGAAACAGAATACAGGGACAGGACTTGGAGGTACTCTGCATAGGACATGTTATTTATACTCTGTATTCTTTCAGTGAGAAACCTCTGTGGACATTCCAGTTGTTGGGAAGCGATTGGTTAGGTGCATACCAAAGGGAACTTTGTACTACTGATAGAGTAGGGCAGTCGAATGATTTTCTTGGACCTTGATGTCATATTGCTGTTTATGAATTGCACAACATGGAATGATTTCCTTACTACCATTATTACATGATGGTCAAAAGCTAGATTACTATCTACATGTGTCCTCAAGTCCGTGACAGCTGTGTCAACTCTTGGGGGTGTGCTGTCAATATAATAGTTAGCAGCAGTGGCCAAATTCCCGAAGGATGCTAGTATACATTTCTTGGCATTTTGTTTTAGTCCATGGCTCTGACACAAGTTTTCTATGTCAGCCCTTATTGGTGAACATTGGTGCCAGTGTAGGATACTATGATTGTTCCTATTTTGCAATAATCTGCAAATTTGGTCAGCCAGTGTCCCTTGATATTGACTTCAGAGAAGCAGATGCCAAAAAAAAAGCAGTCCCAGCACTGATCCCTGAGGGACTTCACTGTTGACTGGCTTCTTTGTATAGTTGGACTCTCCACTTCCAACTTCCAGGGTCCTGTCTGTAAGCTAGCTGGCTATACACTAGGTAGCATAAGAGTTTATGTCTAACCTGTTGATTTTGTCAACAATGGTCTAGTGGGGTATTGTGCCAAATGTAATGGTCAAGTCAAGGTAGGTAGTGTGAACACTTTTACCCTCATCTACTGCTTTGGTGACCTTCTCAAAGAGGTCCACCAGGTTGGCTATGCATGACCAGACTGGGTTGGGTCCAGTGTCTATATATGAGCCTAGTTAGACTTATGGGTTTGTTGTTTCCAGGGACTGTAGATGACCCACCTTTGTGCAGAGGGATGATGGTTGCTGTTCTCCATTCATGAAGCCTGCTTGGAGGCTACAGTTAACTAGTGATTCCAATGGGCCTGATAAGTCATGTTTTATGCTATTTAGAAGGTAACCTGGGAGAGGGGGATAAAACTAGAGCTGAATTTTATGCCAGCTGGTTTGCTGTATCTTTTGGCTCAGTATACATGGCTCCATTACAATGAACTCTGAGCAGAACTGTGTATTGCTATTGACGTTGCGGACATAGTTAAAGAATGCATTGTGGTTGTCCTTGTCCTGGGAGGCCAAATTTACCTCAAATTTGTCTTGGCTGCACTTTATTTGTCCTCTGACTTATTTTTTAGTTTGATGAGACACATTTATTCTGTTGAGTGCTACACCTTCTTATTTTTGCCATGATGTCCATCCTTCTGTTTATACCGTCTCCAGATGTAATTCCATAAGGGTCAATTGCCTTTGTTTGTACTGTAGTATCATCGTAGGCAGTAGCAACCTGCTCAGCGCTACGCACATACCAGCCTGTGACACATGACCTGACAGCTCCCTAATATCTTTTTTCATATAGTCTAAGGAGGTACATCTCAGGTCATTTATACCTATTTGAACTCTGACTGAGTCATACTGGTATCTGTGATACAATGATTTAAGTACATGCATGTGTAACTGGGAAGATCTGACTCCTGATAAGGAAATAGCTATTATTTTCTTCTGGTTCAGCCTGGAGAGTGGGGCATCAGTATGTCACAGTATGGAGTCTCATGTGACTAGAGCCCTGGGTAGTGTGTTAGCTTGCCTTGTGGGCTTTTAAGCTGAGGCTCCACTGGTTGTGTCTGTATGTGTAATATTAAGTGCTGCTTTTGTTGAGTGTTTTTTGGTTTGCTGAGGACATATTTTTGCTGAGGACATGTTTTGCAGGTGAAGTGTCTGAGATATCCTTGGGGTTTGGAAAGATTATATTCAAGTGCTTCAGCATAAGTTGGTCTATGTGTGAGGTGCATAATATGTGTGGTGGGTGTAGTGCATGTGTTTCTGCCAACCTGATTCTTATTTTGTATCTTGTACATGAGAGCATTGCTTCCAATGACATTATGTATATACATCCCTCGCATACTGTATCTGTTTCTTTAAGGATTAAATGTTTTTCAGTGAACATGAAACAAATGCTACACTGTTTCAAGATACTCAATTTCACCTAAATGGCTGCACAGAAATTGGGAAGGTGCATATCCATGATGTCAGGCCCTTTGTTTGCTGAGATAAAGGGGATGCGATGCACAGGGGGTTAAAAGAGGGCAACTAAGGGTGTTTTTTGGAATAGAGACTAGACCAGGCAATGTAATACTAAATTTAAGGGGCAGTTCTCCTCAACACGCAAACTAGCTGCTCTGTGTTTCTTAACATGCAAAGTTATTTCTCTACAATCACAGAGTCACTGGTTACAATTTCAGAGGTAGTTTTACAGGAAAATTTTACCTTCTAGGTGTCTACTGCCATATCGGGCACTGCTAATTGTTACCTGCTGATGCACAATCAGCAGCTCTGCACAAACATGCCGAATTTATAAAGGCACCAAAAACACAGAATAATGACTAATAAGCTGCTGGCCAATAAACAGCAACACTCAGAGCTCTTCATGGGTGTTTCCCAACTGGGGTAGAACAGGCTATCACCTACTTTCACCAGGTGAATAGACACAGTCATCTTAATGTAAAAACACACAAAAAAGTGTACTAAGTGCAATCATATCCCAGTAAATTAAATAGCTAGCTAGTTACTTCTAATTAGGTGATTTAAGGTAAAGTAAACCAAAAGCAATGTGAAACAAGTTACTGCAAGTCTACAACAATGCCAGCTTAAATGCAGAAAAAGCAGTAATTAATTCAAAGAATCACACATTCACTAAATAAATTCAAAACAAGTGCAAATTCTTGAAAAAAGTACTTACTTCTGCTTGGATGGCACTAGATACAAGAAAAAAAATCTTTTGAAACACAGGTGAGGACACTAAGTGTTGCTCAGCAATTTCAAATTAAATATATTTAGCTATTTCTTTTCATTGAAGTTCACTATTCATTCCTACAAGTACATATACTTAAATAGTTCATTTTATTAACATTGATTACTAGTTATCAGATAATTGTTAGCAGAAAAATATTATTTCACATAAAATGCCAGCTGCATCCAATGGCAGTTTGCTCATGCAACAAAGTAAGAGCAGCCTGCATTCATGTCAGATCAACTCATAATATTTATGAAAGTAAACTTAAGCAAGAATTAAGGGTTTCCAGAGAGTAAAGTATAACTGTAAAGCAATATCATCTCATGCACTTATAAAATGTCAAAATATTGTTAATACAGAAGAATGCCCTATTTGTTGTAATGTGGAATATAATTCATTGTCCAGTGCCAAGCTTTATTAAACAACTAAATTAATACCTCACATTAGCAGGAATTGGAATATTAGGTCAACTAAGTAAAATATATTAGCAATTATGCATAGATATCGGGCCAGATTCTAAAAGAGTTGCTTTCAGTGTAAGTCTGACCTGATTCCGAAAGACCTGCTCTCAGTGTATGGTGCAAGGCATGTCTATAAACAGGTTACTACGGGATCCGGATTCCAAAACACATGCTCTAAGCCAGCTCTCAGTGTAAGTGGTCATTTATACTGAGACCATGTCTTTTGGAATCAAGCCCTCTACGAACCATATTTTGAATGCAGTAAAAAAATATTGACTTAATACTTAACTAGTGAAACAAGGAAAGATGATTTCCTATTCCACCTAATGATATGTGATTGCCTGAATGTAATGCAGAAGATAATTCTGAATATTTTCATTCATTCATTCACTCTCATTTGATTATTGGGAAATACGGCCAGAGGAGAAAAGCTCCAAAGTATTACAAAAACATTTTAAGAGCAATAATTTTACAAGCTTCAAAAATAATACAAAACCATCTACAGTTTAAATAATTATACCAAATTAGATATAATGTGACAAAATAAGATAAGCATTGGATACAAATTATATGGAAATAATTTAATATTTAGAGACAATTTTAGGCAGTTTAGAAACATTAAAGATAAGTTAAGATGCAAAAAGGAATTGCAATGCAAAGTAAGAAAAAAAACAGGGTTATGGCATATTTAGATACAGAGTCATGAAAGAGTAACAGATTGAAGTTAGGAAGTGAGTGAAGAAGGGGGAGTAAGGAAGTGTAACGTATGGATAGGAACTAACTCCTTTTGGGGGATACAGTTTGTCTTGGCCTTGAACAAGAAGAAACTCAGATTTCTGCTAGGAAGTCTTTCAGAATGGTTTTAAAGGACTGGAGGGAGGGTATTAACATGATGGCTATAGGTATACTATCTATGAAATAAAAGTTAAATTGAGTGGTGAGCTATTGGGGAGGGGGTAGGGTTGAACTTTTGGCCAAGATGTAAGATTTCTTTAATGACTGACCAACATTTTCCTATTGATCTGCATGTTGTTATAGTGGGTCTATATTATAGCATTGAAGTCTTACAACTTTGAAAGTTATAATATCGAACCCAGTAGAGTGAACGCTGGAAATAGCAAAGCTGCAGAACACTGAGTACTTTCCTAGGGAAAGTATTCGGTGGGCAGTTTCTGCAGCTTCGCTATTTCCTTGACTGTGGAGCAAAGGTTACGGACTGGGTTAAGGTAAGGGTGCGAATGAAGGTGAGTGTGCGATTGGGCATGGGTTAGGTGAGTTAGGGTTAGGGTGCAGGTCAGGTAAGTGTGCGATTGCGTGGACGTGAGGATTACGGTGGGGTATGTGAGTTAGGGTTAGGGACCGGGTAAGGTGAGTGTGCAATAGTGATGGACCTTAGGGTTAAGGTTGGGTTAAGGTAAGTGGATAGCTAGTGGTGTATGTATGGTTTAGTGTAGGGTTTTGTGAACTGTGTGTGGATTATTTATTTTGGTGTGCTTGTGTTGTGTGTATGTTTGTCAGAACAGCATTTTTTTTCCCTGTGAAAAAAATCGTTATTCTGACTGTTCAGTTTTCTGGTGTTATAATATAGACCCCTTATAGTATTGTTTTTATCTTCATTTATTTGCTTTTTAGTATGGTTGTGGAGAATTCTGAAATTTTCAAGATATTGTGACATCTTATATTTTTTTCATTTTTTCCACACTTTTTGTCTGTATCTCACATTAGCACTACTGTTTTTGGATGATCAAATTGTATTATTTGCTTTTAGTGTCTTCCTTCTGACAGGCGCAAAGGCCATGTTTTAAGAAATTTAGCAAGGTTGTATTTAATTTATTTACAGCATCATCTAAAGGGAGGATTTTTAGGATGTTCCAGTTAATAGATGATTGGCTAGTAAGGAATATTTCTGGGTTAAACATGGACAGGTTGCATGTTGTTTTATAAACATGCTGTTTAAGCAAATGTGTGGGATGCCTGCTTGTATAGACTGGGAGATGTTCACTGAGAGAGTCTGACATTGTACCTGTGGTGGTGATTTTGCTAGGGTCTAATATTGTGATCCAGTCTAATAAGGAATTTGATTTTCTGATATAATGTGTGGGCATTCTAATTAGTTGTGTGAAATTGTAAATTTGTAGCTGTATTGTTGCCAGAGGGGATATAAAGAACAGCAGTGCATATTTGTTTACATTTGTTTAGTTTCAGGAAAGTAATAATCTCTGCTGATCTGAGTTTTTGTATTGGTTTGTTATAGGGAGGTTTGTGACTGTTGTTGGAAAAATTAAAGCAATACCACCACCTTTCCTCTTTACATGGTCATTATGGATGATATTAGGGTCTATATTATAACATCAAAGTTATCTAACATCGAATGTTATAATATCGAACCCATAATGTCGAATGCTGAAAACAGCGAAGGTGCAGGACATCGAATTCTTTCCCAGGGAAAGAATTTGGTGGGCCGTTGCTGTGGCTTCGCTGTTTTCAGCGTTCAATATGTTGGAGCGTTACGGGTCGGGTTCAGGTAAGTGTGCGATTGTGTGTAGGTTAGGGTTAGGGGACGGGTTAGGTGAGTTAGGGTTAGGGCACGGGTCTGGTAAGTGTGCGATTGTGTGCAGGTTAAGGTTAGGGGGCCAGTTAGATGAGTTAGGGTTAGGGCGCAGGTGAGGTGAGTATGCGATAGTGACGGACCTTAGGGTTAGGGTTGGGTTAAGGTAAGTGGATAGCTAGTACTGTATGTAAAGTTTAGTTTAGGTGTAGGATTTTAAGTGTATGTTATAAGCATGGCTGTTTTTGTGTGTGTTTGTGCTGTGTGTATCTTTCTCGGAATAGCGATTTTTTTCCCTGGGAAAAAATTTGCTATTCTGACTGTTTGATGTTTTCACACTTCGGTGTTTAGGGCTCGATATAATAACATTCGATGTTAGAGAATTTCGATGTTATGATATAGACCCTGATATTATACCCCTGGGCCCTGGGGGTTATAATTTTGGAGTTGTTGATGCTGGGTTTAAGCTGTGTTTCATTTCTGGCTAGAATATCAGGCATGTGGTGGGCAATTCAGGCATGTATTTCAGTACTTTTATTTGTTATACTTCTAATACTTTCAGGCATGTAATTCAGTACTTTTATTTCTTATACTTCTAATACTTTCTGACATGTAATTCAGTACTTTTATTTCTTATACTTCTAATAATTTCAAGCATGTAATTCAGTAATTTTATTTCATATACTTCTGATACTTAAGCAGCAAAAGTTAGATTGCTGGGGTGTGGGGCTGACCTTTGTGGGGTTAGATTAGTATGTGGAAGGGAATTTTCTTGATGTTGGTTGAGATAGTTGGAGCCAGGATTGGGGTAAATATCTCCTCCTAACAGGATCTTAGTATGCTGGCGTATTACTGATTCTTGTTTTTTGTATAGTGTTTTTCCATGGAAATTTATTTTGACTAGAGTTAATCAGTTGATATTTGGCGTAAAAGTGAGGGGTGTGATTAATTAGGTTTGATGCAATCTGTGGAGCATTTAGGGAGGAAGTATGGCTAGATGGTTGGGACAGAGCTGAAGAGATGTTGAGAACTATTACTGAGTCATGGTATGGTAAGAGGTGGCTTAGTAGGAGAAGAATACAGGATAATCTGAAAAGTAGCATGATTAATTAAAGGGATCTATATTTTGCTGATAGCAAGTAGTGGGAAGAAGGAATCAAGATGGAAGAAAGAAGTTGCAGAGCTGTAGGATATTTGCCGGTGGTGAAGTCTAAAAGCTGGTAGAAGGTAGAGAAGAAGGAATTATTTTCTATGAAGGAAGGGAGTTAGTCTGGCCTGTTATCTTCTGTTATCTTTCTGAAATGTAAGAAATAAAAGGTTTTGAAAGGATGGAGCATGAAGATGTAGTTAAGATAGGAAGTAGTGAGGGTTTGTTTGGGGGAAGTAGAAGTTTAAATGTAGAATAATTGATAGGTTATATTGGAGAGTGATATGAGTAGGAATGGATACAATGCAAAGCAGTATGGGTAGGGAGAAATGTCGGGAATGATGCTAAATGCTTGAAGGAAGGAATAGGAAAATAGATACATGAGTGTTTGATTGACAGTAGTAATGTTGTTTGAGGAGGGTTAGTGAATGGGTGTCATAGGTGAAAATTATATGTGGCAAGTATGATGGTAGAGTAAGATGGGGTTGGTGGGAATTGGGGGTAGGTTAACAGAGAAAAGCAAAGCCAAGTGTAGCTTGACCCTGGGACACATAAATCTAAGCAGTCAGTATAAGCAAAATGATATATACATTTCCATAAATTGGAGACCATCTCTTTAGTTCACAAAAATTCCTACTGCACTAATCCCAACACATTTTTATATGTGTAAAAGGAAGACCACATTGAAATAATTCAAGATTTTTGACACTGGGCAGAACTTAACTGGAGATACAGATGTGTTTGAACTTTTTAACCAAAAATATGAGATGATAGTTGTATGCTTCCTGCGTCAGTTTATCTTTAGTGGCATGAACAGTGAAGTCAATGATTAAAGTTTTACCGAAATGGTTAAAAAGTCAATTGAACATGTGGCAGAAACAATGAAATGCATGTTCTGAAAAAATGAACAGGAAACAATTGCACATATTGTTGCTAGGTGTGATACAATCATGCAAAAGGCATGTAAACTAAAAGGTACAATAATGTGGCAAGATGGTTGCACTGGGTATTGTGCAAACACTAGAACACTGAAGTAGTTAAGAAGTACTAGAAACATGAACCACAAAGCAAAGTGGAGAATGATGAAGTCTATATCCCATGGGATCACCCATTACCAATAGTTCAAAAATGGATATGAGAAAACCATATATAGTAGTCCAGAAAAAAAAGACAAAAATAGCATTAATCAATGAAATGTCTACACCCAGTGATTATGTACAGAGAAAAAAAGTAATAAAATATCAAGATTTGCAGGCATAAATGAGGGCAATGTGGAAGAAGGATTCCCAAACAGTTCTTATAGTGATAGGAGTAATAGGTCTCATAAAAAAGAATTTACAGTAATATTTAGATATGCTACCAATACATGTAACTCTGTATGAATTACAAAAGGCCATTGCAGGTGCTATGAAGAGCAGAAACAATATTGATTTCATGAACTTTAGTCATACAATGACTTAGAAATCTGGTCCATTCCCATCATGGTATTAGAAACCAAAAAAACTCAGAGAAATTAAACCGAGAACTCCACAACCCTCCACACCACATACCATGGATAGTCCACACGCCAGTTTCTCACAACCACTAAGGCCTAACCATAAACCCAACATATTAGTCATAGGAGGCTCCATTCTGAGACACACAGATGTGCCTCTCACCAGGCTGGATAAGTAGTAAGTCACGGTTAGTTGTTTGTCAGGTGCCCAAATCCACCATATCACACATGCACTCAAGTCTCTCAACAGCAGGTACTGCTATTACTCTGTCATAGTCCATGTTGGTGTAAAGGACTTGAAGCCTGCCTCCCTGGACTATATGAAGAGAGACATGATTGAGCTCACTGAATATGTGTCCCAGGCACGTATGTCCCTAGCCTTAAGCAGCATTCTGCCATCACCCAGAATACAAACATAAAATGATTGACTTTAACAATTAGCTTAGTTTCTGGTGTCATTCTAGGGAGATCCAGTACCTTTCAGCCAGGGAAGATATGATCGACAGACTACGATGCTTTGCTAGAGATGGCCTGCATCTGTCTCACTTGGGCTTCAGGCTTCTGGCAAAGGCCCTTGCCTCCCCCATAGTGCCTTTTTTAGCAAAAGTCATCAGGTCAATACTACCAACATAAATATTTCAGCAAAATCCAAATTAAAGGTCATGCTGCTAAATGCTAGGAGTCTAAATATGAAACTGCACTCATTGCAAGCATTCTTAACCCTGGAAGATGCTGACATTTGTGCAGTCACAGAAACCTGTTTCAAAGCTGTGGAGAACACCCCAGCCTTACCTCGTTACTCATTCTATCACACATTCAGACCCCAAACTGTGGGCAGCAAAGCAAAAGGAGGTGGAGTTTCAATATATATTAAAGACACACACACCTCCAGGCTGGTCAAACAGTATGACACACAGGAGAAACTCCAGGTGCAGTTAACCATTGACAAGACCCCTATTCAAATTATAGCTAGCTACAGGCCCCCAAATTTGACTCAAGATGCCCACTCCACCTATCTGGACCTGTTCAAATCTATCAAGATTCAACCCTTGTGACTTCAATTACCCAACCATAGACTGGAAAAACTACTCATGCCAGAACACAAATGCCCAGTGATTGCTCAATTTTATCAATGCAAATGCCTTGGAACAGCTAGTCGATACATCCACAAGAGGTGATAATATCCTGAACTTGGTATTAACCAACATGAGTAACCACTGCAGCATCCCTACAGTATTATTCTCCCTGGTAAGATCCGACCATAAAGTGGTCACTTTCAAAGTCACCATCTCCCCTGAATCCCCTCTAGCAAAGGTCAAACAAAAAAACTTCTCCAAAACTGATTATAACCTCCTGAGGGATGGTATAAACAACTTCACAGCCCCCTCCCACAGTGTAGGAACTGGCACCAATGTCCAAATCTACACCAAAGTACTATACAAGCATTTATATAGATGCATTGAATCAAGAATACCCGACAGGACAAAATCATCCACCGCAAGGAAGAGTAAACCTGTCTGGTGGACATCTGCAATAAATAAACTATATAACAAAAGGAAAAAAAAGTGCTGTCCAGGACCAAGAAGGAGCAGGTGCTCAATTGGAAGCAATCTCTCCTTACCCTGAACAAGCAAATAAGAGCACTAGTGAAATCCTCTAAAACCAACTTCATGTCCAGATTGGCCACATCTACTAGAGACAAGCATAAGGCCTTCTTCACATATGTCTGAAATCTCAAAGGAAGCACCCAGATCTGTTCAGAACTGGTGGACATGGACACCACATACACAAATGTTGTAGATATAGCCAATCAGCTGACAGATTCAGTGCAAACTTTTCACCTCTGCCCCCCCCCCCCATCAGTAAATCAGGACATCCTCAGTACCTGCCCCCCACCTCTTATCTCTAGGGAACAGGTCATCACTGCCCTCTCAAAGGCAAAAAATACAGCCTCCATGGAAGCCGATAACATCCCTGGCTGCATCCTACATGAACTCAGGCATGAACTTGCAGCACCATTAAGCACCCTATTCAATCAAAGCCTGAGTACCAGCTTTGTCCTAGCCGAGTGTAGGACAGCCACTGTCATCTATTTACACTAAGGTGGAGCATCCATCGATCTGGGAAATTATAGACCAATCAGCCTAAGTAGCCTGATCTGCAAGGCTATGGAACAGATTATCATGGACCTCATTAACAGGGATATTGGCAACTTCCAAACACTCAACCCCACACAGTTTGGCTTTGTTAAGGGAAGGTCATGTCTTTTAAATCTGGTCGACTTCTTTGAAATAGTCACCAAAGCCATGGATGAGAGGAAGATGTCACCCACTGCCTACCTCGACCTGGCCAAAGCCTTTGACACTATTGCCCACTCGGGCATAGTAAACTGTCTCAACTAGACATCAATCCATATGTTACTAGATGGGTAGCAAACTGGCTCACTGATAGAACCCACCTAATCAAAATAGGGGAAGCCACCTCAAACAGTCGACCCATAATGAGCAGTGTACCTCAGGGATCCATCTTGGCATCTCTGTTATTCAGGATATACTTCTCTGAGGTACAGGCCAAAACCAGTGGACTATGGCTGACCAAGTTTACAGATGACTGCAAGCTGGGTACAGTCATCAGTCAGTCCAGTTATAAATAATTCTTACAGTACTTCCTTCTAAGAAGAAAACAGCAGAAAATGCCAAAGGAAAGAAAAAAAAACAACAATAACATAGTCAGTCGTTATAATGGAATATATATTATCTATTTCTGCATTTGAGGCTCTCGCAATATAGGTAGCAATTGTGTCACTTACCCCTCAACATTGACCCATGTTAAACCGTAGTTCTCTTACAAAAGTATTATTTCTATTATTGGCATAGAAGAAATTTGCAGATGTGACAAGCATTTTCTGTATCTCATTCAGCATAAATGTCAAGTACGAGAAATAGATAAGACAGATAAGATAGAAGAAAACATATGGAACTACATGCAACTATAGTAGTTGCACAATAGATATAAAAGGCACTGCTGCAATTTTTCTATCCTTTCTGTGTAAGGAGCAGAATCACCTAAAAGTGACTATGAAGAGCAATAAAGCTATAATTAGAATGCAATAGTTGCACATCTTCCACATACATCTCTTTTATTTCTCATTATATCTTCATTGTCTAAATTCTTCTCAGCCTACTTAAAACTAGTGCACCTGCACATAACCGAAATCTATGAATTGCACCTCAGTTGCAGTTAGGTACAGCCAGTGGAACTTCTGGGTGTGCCTAAGCTGAATGACTATGAATACCACCACTGAAAACCATACAGTTAATCAAATAAAAAAATGATGCAATTAAAGATCCAGAAAAATTAACACATTTGTAGTATAGAGATGAAGCTGTAGGGATACATAAAACAAAAATAAGATATGACAGCACAAGCATAAAGTGCAAGAGGACAAAAAAGAAGAAAGGAAGAGGTAATATATATATGAAATGAAAAGGATTATGCTTCTATGAACAAACTGTGAAGTATATATTCTGAAATAAAAATAGAGCAGCAGAAAGATGGCAATACAGATACAGTTTTGGAATAGGCAACTACTGTAAAACAAAAAAGAAAAATTAAAAGGTATATATATATATATATATATATATATATATATATACATATATATATATATATATATATATATATATATATATATATATATATATATATACAGAGAGAGAGAGAGAGAAAGATATTTTATATATATTTAGAAAAGACTGAAATGCATTCTTTCTTAGAAATACTTAAATAAAAAGAAAGTGAATGATGGGCAAATATGTATCACGAAATACAATGACTAGGGAATTATGAAAATAGGGATAGGAGAAAAATTATAAATAGCAACAAATATCAGTAGGAACATATAGTAATCTAAATCTTCACATTTTAGAATTCACTAAGCTAGGCAAAGAAGAAATGTGTATATATCAATAGAGATCATTAGGTCAGCTTTTCAAGAAAACACAAATATAATACTGAAAAATGTAATGGCATAATTGCAAACTAGATGAAATATGTCTCCCTAAATTCTGCAAATATGTGTTTTCTCACTCTCAAGATTAGAAACATTTTCAATCTATATTGATGAAGCATAAGAGTTATCAAACAAGACTGGCTTTAAGAGGCAAATAGTAGAAAATGGAAGGTATATAGACCATGCAAATAAAATACAGATAATAATATGAAGAATATAAAAGGATGAGAGGGAAAATATATGTGCAATTAGCATTTCTAAGATTTATAATGAAACCACTTAGAAGTTAAAATTATTTAAAATTTCTAGTTGGCTCATTGTTAATGCAAAAGATGAATTCCTGACATCTAGCATGCTTGCATCAATATGAGAATCTCACAAATATACTTACAGTTTAAGGAAAAGACTGGAAGGAATATAGAAGGAATATAAAGTTGTTAAGAAATTTATATGACACAGTAAAACATACTGGAGAAGACCGACAATAAATAGTCTATATTTTCTTTATAAAAATAAAAAAAGAAAAAAAAGAAAGAAGGACCTTTGGCAGAGGTTGATGCAGTCTTATTGATGTACTTATAGCTGAACATCAAAGGAATTGGATGTTTACTGCCACAAATGACATGAAAAACAGATATCTTAATGTATGTGAATTTTAGCTTGAGAAAATTAAGTAGTTCCTGATTAATTTAAAAGTGAAATACAATAGCTATATTCACCTATTCACAAACTGTCAACATTTGTCTTTGTCAAAATTATCAATCAGTTTCATTTTTGGTTGTATTTTTGTTTTACTTGATTATTTTTGTTCTTATTATTTGTTTTTACTAATCAGTTTGTTAGATGTGAAACTTTTTATTCCATTCCCCTGTTAAAAAAGAGACAATGCTCAGCAGTCTGATCATCACAGTAAAGAAAACCACTATATATATATATATATATATATATATATATATATATATATATATGTGTGTGTGTGTGTGTGTGTGATATATATATATATATATATATATATATATATATATATATATATATATATATATATATATATATATATATACATATATATATATATATATACATATCCCTTCAAACTGATCAGCTGAAGCTGCAGAAGTTGTTTAGATCCCTAGACGGAGTATTTCTGATGACAGTTGAATTGCTGATGAGCAGTAAATGCATCAGCAATGGATCAGAGGATGCCTTGTATGCCCGTCACAGGTGACCTCTTAGCAGTCTGTAGGATACTGACTGTAGTGACAAGGCTTTGACCTGGTCCATGTAGGACATGCTGTTTAGGCCTTGTAGCCTTTTAGTAAGCTATCTATGTGGGCATTCCAGTTGCTGCATGTGTCTGGACAGATATATGCCAAAGAGGGCATTATATTCTATGATTAGCCTAATGAGAGCTGTGTAGTGGGAGACAATGACATCGCTAGATCTAGACACAATCTCTTTGTTTATAAACTGTTCAATATAGAAGAACTTTGTTACAACAATGGATACACATTGGTCAAGAGTTAGGTCACTGTCCACATAAGTTCCCAAATCCTGAACAACTTGGTGAACTCTTAGGGGTATATTTTCCATGTGGTAGTTCTGTGGGGTAGATGAGGCATGGGCAACCAGTGTTCCACACCAGAGGTCAGCTCCTCATTGGTCAGATCCAACCACAAGCCAATCACCCTAGACATCCACATCCTGCCCCCATCCCCCATTAGGGAAACCACCGAAAAAAATTCTCCAAAGCCAACTTCACGCTTCTTAAGACAGAAGTGGCGAACTTCACGACACCCATGCTGATGGACAATAGAGGTACGACTGCTGAATCCTACACAAATGCACTTTATAAGCACTTGCACGAGTGCATGGATCATGCAATCCCTAACAGAACCAAGAGGCTATCCTCCAAAAAAAGGAAGCCAGTCTGGTGGGCCCCTGCCATAAACAAACTACAACAGAAGAAAGAAACTGTTGCAAAAAAAGAGTAAAATCCCATAATTGGAGGAACTCCCTGGTCAGCCTCAGTAAGAAGCTGAGATCCCTCATAAAATCCTCCAAAGCTAGTTACAAAAACAAAATCACCACTGATTCTAAAGACAACCGCAAAGAATTTTATAGCTGTTTCAAGAATCTCAATGGCGACACTCAGATCTGCTCTGAGTTACAGCACAATGGCACTAAATATACAGAACCAACTGATATTGCCAACATCCTGGCAGATAGATTCAGTGCTAACTTTACCCCCCTCTCATTCCTTAAAGGGCCCATCTCTATACCGGAAGAATGCAAAGTTCCTATAATCATGGCTGCACAGGTAAAAAAACACAATCTCCAAAGCCAAGAACACAGCATCCATGGGACCTGACAACATCCCAGGCTGCGTTCTACATGAACTACAGAACGAACTGGCACCCCACCTAAGTACCATGTTCAATCATAGCCTCAACTCAGGCTTTGTGCCCACTGAATGGTGCACAGCAATGGTTATCCCACTCCACAAAGGGGGAGCCACCATAGACCCTGGGAACTACTGCCCTATTAGCCTGATGAGCCTAGTCTGCAAGGCTATGGAACGTAGTATCATCATGGAACTTATAAATAATGACATTGGTAACCTCCAAACTCTGGACCCCACCCAGTTTGGGTTTGTAAAAGCCAGATCATGTCTCCTAAACCTGACAGACTTCTTTGAAGCAGTCACCGAAGCCGTAGATGAGGGTAAGGTGGTTCACACAGCATATCTAGATCTCGCCAAGGCTTTTGACACCATCCCCCACTCTGGAATTATAGATAAACTCACTAAACTAAGTATAAATCTCTATGTCAAAAGATGGGTTGCCAACTGGCTCACTGACAGAACCCACACTGTGAAAGTATCAGACTTCAAACCAACTTCAGACCAGTGGCAAGTGGAGTACCACAGGGTTCAGTCCTGGGTCCCCTCCTGTTTGCTATCTACTTCTCTGAAGTACAGGCTAATAAAGAACGTCTTTGGCGTCTTTGATGACTGCAAACTAGGAGCCATAATCAAAACTCCTAACGATGTGGACATCCAACAAAAGGGCCTCACTGAGACAGATGCCTGGTGTCAAAGCCATGGCCTCAAGCTCAATGCCAAAAAGTGCATTGTCATCCCTTTTGGTAAAAACTCTGTACCCATGAACTACCACATAGGCAGTAATCTGCATAACACCAAAAGTGTGATAAGAGACCTTGGGACACAGGTGGACAGTAGTCTCTCCTTTGATAATCACATCGCCACAGTAGTCAGGAAATCCTTCTACATGGCACACCTCATCACAAAAGGTTTCTCATCCAGGAAAAAAGAGGTAATTGTTCCCCACTACTCATCACTCATTAGACCCTTTTGGTATGTACCTCACAAGACATCTACAACAACTGGAAAGGCCACAGAAATACCTCACAAAGAGGATTACCAGCTTCAAACAGATGCCCTACGCAGACCGTCTCAAAAAACTCCAGCTTTACTCCGTTACTTAGAGCCGATCTCTGCCTAACATTCAAAGCTATGTCAAACCCAGAGCTGTTTGACATGCTCCACTTAAAGAAATCCCAATTCATCCAAGCTACATGCATTAGGGACCTAAACCTTGTCACCACAATAAACAGAACATGCTGGGGGGATAGATTCCTGTCCCAGAGACTTTCCATACTCTGGAACAAACTACCTATCTATATCAAACAAAGCTCCTCATTAGCACATGAAGAAAAATCTTAATGACTGGTTGGGAGATAGGAAATTCATCCTGGGGATCACTTCTGTGGCTCTGATCAACAGAGGCACAGGAAAATAATTTTCTTGGGTGGCGACAGCCAGGGTACCTTTTTTCTAGGCTTATATAGGCCCTAGGGCCAATAGCCTAGTACCTACCTATGAACCTATGAACATATGAATGGATAAAATAATGCATGTTTTGGCATTTATTGAGTGGTTTGGCATCACTAGTCTCGATTTATCATTTTAAACAGTCACAATCTTACTTTGCAAAAGTTCTATTCATTTGCAGGATTACTGTTATTTATGTTAAGAAACTTGGAATTCTTTAATGTGTGACTACTATTTCCATGGATCAAAGCTAAATATGTGGCATAACTTACTTCAAACACTCCATACCATTCTCTCACAGCTTGGAAGTAGCTTTGAATGACTAATGCTGAGATAGGAATACACATATGCAGCAAGAGAGCTGCCCCCCTCCCAGCAATTCTATCACTGTTACTAACACACTTATAAGTGCATTGCAGCTCTGTGGCAGGGGTACAGCAGGCCCCTTATGAACATTATGCAACCTGTCTTCACGCAAAAGTAATTGAGGGCATAACTGACTAGAAGGTGGAGGTGGGGTTTGCTACTGTGTACTCTTTGAGCTGTCTAAACAAAGTTTGCCAAATATAATATCTGGCTGTCATGTTTAGCTATGAATGCTTGGGAGGGGGTGCAGGTGCTGGCTGTAGAAAGCATCTGACACTCTTGTTTTCTCAGTTTCAACAGTCACTATGTGGCTTTGCAGGCCTAATGTGCATTTCAAAAATTAATGCAAATTTTCTGAAGCATCTTGAATACTTCAATGTGTGGCTATTGCTTATGTGGAAGTTCACAGAGCTGAAATACAACACATTATCATAATTTTATCACAATCATTTGAAGTGCAGACAGAAGATACTATAACTGCTAAGGTTTGGAACTATGTCTTGAAAGTAACTGATCTCTTGTTCTTTGATCAGTATAAACAGCCACTATCTGCCTTTCAGGTCTAGTGTGCATTTGTGTGAATCAAGATGGACTGCTTAACTGGCCATATGAGATGTGCACAGACAAAGTAGTTATAATTGTTGAGGCTGTCTAGAGGAAAATAGCTACCTGCTTGGCTGTTGCTTGCTCATTATGCTGACTTTGCAGGACTAAAGTGAAATGTTTTAAGTAACTTGGAATACTTTTTATGTGTGAAAACTGTGTGAGCTACAATACATAGCCATCCTCTATCACAATCAGATGTCTGAGCGGTACGCAGAAGTGGCTATACCTGCCTGGTGAGGTGGGGTGTTGTCTGGATGAAAGCAACCGGCCTTCTTGTGATTTGCTCACTTTAAGTCATCTTTCTAGACAATAGGACATAACATGCATCACAGAACATCCAGAACTTCAGAGCTTCTGGGAGCATGGCAAATGTTGCTACAGGCCTATTAGTGGCCTTTGTCTTTTACCCCATCAACTCAAATGCCACACGTTCTCACAGGTCTAATATGTGTGAGAAGCTGAGGTTGATGTCCTTATTTCCTTAATTTTCTTCCTAAACATCACTGCTGTGCATAATAACACATTGTGCTCAGCTTGGGACAATCTGGTTATTACTTTTTTAACTTTCCTCATAGACTTAAGAGGTGTCCACAAAGGGTCACTATAGCTTATACAGGAACAGTTTATTGTATAGAATTAAGAATATTGAAATATTACTGTGATATTTTTTTTCTTTCCTTACAATCAAAAATCAGAAGTTTATACACATGACTATCTTTTGTTGATGCATGATGTTTAAATAAAGCTGACAGCAGCAGCAGGTTGAAATGTGTTGTATGCCATTTGTTTTTTCATTTTTGTCCCAGTCTGACAGAGCAGTACACAGACAGTGGATGTCTTTTTACAGGTAGGGGTTAAGGGGCATGCTATGTATGTGTATGACAGCCGCAATGAGAACTATATATCTGACTGTGCCTTTTTGTGCTTTCAGTTCCATCCAGGTCTAACACCAGAGGAAGATACTCAGAAAGTGACCTTTTTGGGGGGGGGGGGGGGTGTACAGATAGGATTTATGCATACTTGCAAACATTGTCTTCTCAATTTATTGTGAACTTCTATTTTGTCAGTTTTGAGTATTAAGCCTTGGATACAACTTATTACTTCCATAAAATACAAAAGAAATAATAATAATACAATAATAAATAAAAAATAAAAAAATAAAAAAGACTGAATTTCTTCTGAAACAATTTTTGTTCAGGTCATCACTTGATCAAAAGGGTAGAGAAATGCTCTAAAACCTACTGCAGAGAATTTAGAACTCTCATAGATTCTGTGGTTTAGCAGGTCTTGCACCCTGGCTTAAGGCAGTAATTTTTCTCTAAGTATATTATTGGTCATTTAGGGTCTCTTAAAAGGAAGTAGAAAAAAAGCAAAGATGAAAAATAGCACTAAAGTTCTTTCTGTATTCATGATTTTTGTTCAGGCCATCATTTGATCAAAAGACTGGGGAAAATCTCTAAAATGTGTCTCAGAGAATTCAGAACCATCTTATCTACTGGTGGCCGAGTGGCCTCCAGACCCCCACCTTAAGGTAATGATTTCCTTCAAGTGTAGTATTTGTAATATAGGGTTTGTTGAAAAGATGCACGTAAAAATGAAGCTGAAGAGTACATATATATATATATATATATATATATATATATATATGTGTGTGTGTGTGTGTGTGTGTGTGTGTGTGTGTGTGTGTGTGTGTGTATGTGTGTGTGTGTGTGTTGTATATATATATATATATATATATATATATATATATATATATATCTATAGAATATATATATAAACATATTTATATATATATATATATATATATATATATATATATATATATATATATATACATATATATATATATATATGTCTGTATCTTGATATATATATATATATATATATATATATATATATATATATATATATATATATATATATATATATATATATATTCATGTTCAGTTGTTTATAAAAGATGAAGAGTAATACATAAATTCTTTACTTAATCAGGATTATTGTTCAGGACATCAGTGGATAAAAAGGCTGTTTAGTTGAAATGGTATCTAAGAGCATTTAGGACATCCCATAGTTTTGGTGGGGGATAGTGGGCCACAGACCCCTAATTATGTCACTTATTTTCTCACAGTTATTACAGTAAAGTCCTGCTCAGTTAGAATATGTAGCAAGGATGTAGAAATAAAAACAGAGCTGAAGAATAAGAATGACTTTCTTTCTCAATCATGAATTTTCAGGTGATCACTGGATTAAACAGGTTGTTTAAAAATGCAAGTCAGAACATTTAGGATCCCCATGGCTTCTGGGGGTCTGGTGGTCATCTAACCCCTGGCTTAATGCAATAATTTCTCCCTCAGTTATCAGAATGCAGTCTTGTTTAGTTAAGATGTGTTGGGTGAATGAATGCAGTAAAAAAAAATGAAAGATTAAACCAAACTGTAAGTTTCATAGGTCATAGGTTGTTTGTAGGCTAAAAAAACATTAGGGCCCTTACAGGCCTAGCCACACATTTCAAACCATTTTGGTCACAAGTATCATATGGCAGGTTATGTTAGTAGGCTCGTAGCTAAGGATTTGTCAGGGTGTTAGTTAGGATAATACTTTTCTTTTTATGGCTTCTGTCTATAAGTGACACCCAAGTTGCAAAGTTTTGTTTGAATAGTGTCAGGAATGAACTCTATTTTTAGATGGATGGACAGCCTTTTCCATACTGTAGAGGTACTTTGGGCTGTCTCTCCAGCACGTTCTGTTTATGTCACAAGTGAAGTTCAGATCCCTGGACATAGTGTTTCTGGTGCTATTTGTTTTGTGCTTGTGCAAGAGATCAATCAGGGCTAGATCTGAGGAAGCCCTGAAAACGTGGCAACGATCCCCTCTCAGTATCATGTAGGAGAATGAATATAGTGTAGGACAAGGTATTCATGCCCTTAATTCTCCTGATGAGAAACCTTTGTGGGTGTTGCAGCTGTTGTAAGTGCCTCGCTAGACACATGCCAAACGGGGCATTAGACTCAATGATAGGTCTGACAGGGGCCAAGTAATGTGGTACTATAACTTCCTTGGACCTGGATGCCACTCTTACCTGTAAACTTGGCATTACAGAATGATTTTCTTATTACCATAGCTACATGCTGATCAAAGGCCAGATTGCTCTGTACATATTTTCTCAGATCCTTTACTACTGGGTCGACTCTTAGTGGCATTTATTTGATGGAGTAATTAATTTGCATTGACAGTTTCCCAAAGGGCATTATAGTGCATTTTTTTGGCATTGAGATTTAGGTAATGACTTTGGCACCAATCATTTGTTTGTGTAAAACCCACTTGCAAGATGTTTGCATTTTGGGGAGATCTATAACAGCTCCCAATTCACAGTCATCTGTGGTGAGCCAGAGGCCTTTAACATTAGCCTTTGCTTCAGAGAAGTAAATGATAAACAGGAGCAGGCCCTGCACAGACCCTGGTGCACCTCACTGGTGACCAGTCTCTTGGTGGAAGTGATCTCACCAATCCTGACTTCTTTGGTCCTGTCTGTGAGCCAGCCAGCAATCCATCAAGTTATGTAGGGAT